>NC_053112.1:24115777-24350777 GCF_010015445.1 Perca fluviatilis | reverse complement strand
CCTCCCAGTAGATCCTAATCACATCAAAGTCCTTGCTGTCGTGTCCCAATGTCATAAATATAGCAGCAACATGTTTTAAATTGACTTTGGCTCCACTCAACCTGGTGGATCCTGAAGCTCTGAAGTCTATGAGCACTTACGAAGGATCAATTTTCAAACTGCTTTCCACTTACACGAGCCATTAACAGAGAAATCACAAAACTGTTTATAGACGGATCCCGGCCTACACTACTATTTGAACAATTTTATTATCAGAAAAGTTGACTATAGTATTGGAAACACAGTGTTATTTTTCTAAATTACAGTGTCCATCAGGGATCTGTTATATTTTGATATATTAAGATTTACAAGTTGTACCTTCTTTCAGGTTTTTGCAGAGTCCTATTTTCTGTGTGGGATGCCAGCATTATTGTAAGATGCATGGTTATTAGTGGGCTCCAAACAAAGTGGCACATGATTTTATTGTTTCATATCTATGATGTGGAGATGAATTGGTACATTGCATAATGCCCCTGAAAAAGTATCTTGTATCTTGTAGTATCTTGATTGTTTAAGTATTCAGTAACATACTTTTGGTCTTTTGAAAATAAATCTGTCAATGGTTGATGGTTTAGCAGCAATTATTTAGGAAGCAAATATCACAATTTTGTATTATAAAATAATGTATTATGTAAATATTTAGGCGAAGTTCAGACAGGGGTTCCCAAAACGAATCAGAGTGATCATTAAAGGAAAAGAAAGATTATTTTTCTTTCAGTTGCACAAAATTCTTTTTATTTTTTCAGACTTTTCTATCATGTTTGCCTTTTTGTGTGAAATACAGGAAACTTTCACCTCTTCAGGCCAGTAAAAGCCTTCAAATAAAACGTTGTTAGGGAAACTCACTCTCATGTCCACACTAAGACAAAAACCACTGGGTTAAGACAACTTTATGGAGAAATGGTGAATAATATAGCCTTATGATGTATGTCCCACCCTGGATTTCATCTCAAATATCCAATCTGAAGTTTGATTATTTTCATATCAAGCATTTGAAAAATGACGTGTTACTTGTTAAATACATTTCTTCTGTAATAACTAGAGAAATCCATTTATGTTGAGTACAAGCAGACTTGGGGAGTGTTTCAATCTAAGGTTTGACCTTGAATGAATTTGATTTATACATGGCCCATCTACATGCTAAAATACAACAAAGTTCTTTATGAGGAAGCAAAAAAACAACAGCAGTGAAATACATGACGAGATGAAAATAGAAAACATAGATAAGACAAAAAGTTTAGTCATTATGAAGGTTTTTTCATAGAATTTCCTGTTCTTCATTAAGTAACATATCAGGCATGTCAGTGTAATTACATTTGTTTTAGTCTTTAACTGAACTTTATTCAAATGCTAATTTATATTTCCCCACCAAACTTAATGATCTTTTCCACAGTCCTATAAACCGTGATTGCATGAAAACAAATCTAATCAGGTTAATTTATCTGCTCTCCCCTTCTTTTCTTTTTCTCTCTTGCTTTCTCTTTTTTACCAGAAGGATCTGCCTCTGCCACGGAAAAGTAACAGGTAAGGTCACATTTACGCATTTGTTTCTTTGTATGTATGTTGTTGAGAGACTGTCTCTAATTTATGTGTGCACCCTTCCCTAAATTACAGGTGAGTTAGTCTGCTAGATATGCTACTATGAGTTTTTATTTTATTGTAAGCTTTGGTTTCCATGGATTTAATGACATTTTGTGGGCTTCATAGCGTTGTTTTCCAATGAGGGAAACTGTGGAAATGTGATTAATACTCTGGAAAACTGAGACAATATCAACATATAAGGTTTTTCATATAGAAGACACTTTATGTGCTATGACTTAAAGTGCTCATATTATGCTCATTTTCAGGTTCATAATTGTATTTAGAGGTTATATCAGAATAGGTTTACATGGTTTAATTTTCAAAAAACACCATATTTTTGTTGTACTGTACATTGCTGCAGCTCCTCTTTTCACCCTGTGTGTTGAGCTCTCTGTTTTAGCTACAGAGTGAGACATCTCACTTCTGTTCCAGTCAGAAGCAGAGTATGAGGGCGTGCCATGCTAGCAGCTAGGCGAGCATTATAACATGTGTTACAAAGTGACGCACGTTCGTCACGGAAGTAAAGGCTGGACTACAACAGAGCTGTTTGGAGCAGTTTGTGAACAGTGTTTTCTGTTGGAGATGGTAAGTCCATTTAGAGTGGACTTTGGCTTTTTCACTTTCTAAACCTATAACGTGCACAAAAATATATATAACACAATAAAGGAAAGGGAAATGAGCACTTTACTATACCAGGATACATTTTTTGTTTGCTGTTTCTGTTGTTCATATGTTTTCTGAACTAAACCAAAAATATTTTAAACATATTTTAGTGCTTGGAATCTTTCCAGCTTTGTAGAAAGAAGTGGTGTTGAAATGATGGTATTTTGCCTTCAGACTGCAGCATGTTCCAGCTCTGCGTGAGCCCTTTCACTCTCAGAGCGTCGCTGTCGGCCCAATCTGTTGCACCAGTGAGCTGTGCAATGAAAGTTCAGCAGCAGGAGAGCCATGCTTTGACCTCAATGCCCCGCATGGTTGTAGGAAGGCAGAGAGGTTGAGAAGGGAGAATAGAGCAGTAGTGTTCATAATGTGTAACACAAATGAGTTAAGCCATCGAAATGTTGAGTGAAGATAGTAAATGATTGACGTGTTGCTTTATGAAATGTATGCTTTATCAAAGGTATCGTAATACTATAATCACATGTCCCTATGTACATTGAAATAATAGTTTCAGTAATCGATCCTCTTGTTCATAATGGCCTCAAATAGATCCCTTCTTTGGGAGATTTCAATGTAAGTGACGCGGGACAAGCTTCACAGCCCTTGTACTGTGTGAAAATTACTTTTAAAGTTCAGTTGAAGCTAATTTGAGGCTTCAGCAGTCTTTTCAGTACCAAATTTCCACGTTGTGCTTCCATCAACAGTGCTTGCTAGCTGAGATCCAGCAAAGGGACAGGTACACAAAGTTTTTTTCTACAAAGACTGTATGCACTTGATTTTTCTTTACACAGCTTGAGGACTGTAGATTTATTCTCCCATCAATGCCATTAAAATGGCTTTAAAAGGGGAACTCTTTGGTTCCAATATGACCACAAGAAACAATTACAGTGGAAAAAAAAAACTCTTTCAATGTACATTTGGCCACGTGAATATTGAGGAACAGACTTGAACCTAAAAATGTGAACCTATCCTTCTAAAGCATCAGATAGTGGTGAACATTTAGCTAATGAATCTCCCTGACCATTATTAGAGAAGAGTAGAAAATCCTTTTTTTTTGTCTCACACATTTCTACCATCATTGGAGCTTTTGCTCATTTTGTGCATTACACTTCCAGAGGAGATAATTATTTCCGTCCCATCGCGAAAGAACATCCATAAACCAGCTTAGAAATTATAGAAAAAAGATGCTCCTCATGTCTGCAGCACTTTGCTGAGAAACATCACGTTTTTAAGCTTTCTTTAGTATCAAAGTAATCAAGTGATAGTTGTCTGTAAATTCATGGGTACATTGCAAACTGCAAATAGCTAAATCACCATACTTTTACCATACTTTAAACAATATAGGCTAAAAGAAACAGGGCTCAAGTTGTAGACCATTGTTTTAAAGTGTTAACATGGAAATTATAAGTAGAACGTATGAGAAAGAGACCCTCTCATTGCTCATTTTAGCTCTCATCATGCTCTTGAATGAAATGAGTAATGGAAATTCCTTCAGAATGTCAACATTAAAGCCAGATATTAACAGGCAGCTTCACAAAACATGATTGGCAGAGAAAGAGAAAGATACAGTTCCACAGAGATAGATTACATTTAGTGACTGCATTAGAAACCTCGAGTCTTTTTCTGTGCCATTTAGAACAGAGTGGGATTTAATGATCCTGAGAGGTTTGACAAAACTGATTAAAGTATCTTAATTTGTGGTATAGGCCTGTAAAACTGTTACACTTATCAGTTATGGCAAAAAAAGGTGAAATATGGAGCAAAAACTAATGTCTGTGTTTAATTCAACTGGTGGTCTTGTTGTAGTTTATGAGAATGTGAGTCTCTGTCCATGGTGCTGAAATAAAACTCACCACTCTTTCTTTACACACACTGTGGGCCCTATTTTAACAATCTGAAACGCAAGTATCAAACGCCAAATGCAAGTAGCTTTGTGGGTGGATATCTCACAAATCTAAAATGGGTTGGTCTGAAGTAGCTACATTACTCATAGGTGTGATATGGGCGTAACGTGCAAAAACCAATCGGAGCGTTATCTCACATTCCCTTTAAAAGCAGGCGTGCTTGTTCCATGGCGGATTGCTATAATAATGGCGGATTTGCTAGGCGCACGCTCTTAATACATCCATGGGCGCACGCCAGGAGCGGTTCACAGCCGAGGAGACAGACGTTTGCTATTGATTTTTCTTTTTGACAAAATGTAAATAATGAAATGTCACAAAAACATATTTTCCGATGTTTTGGGCTCACTCTCACTGAATCACGAGGTTATGAATGCATGGTGATATTTTTGCAATGTAGTCTAACATTAGACTGAGATTACCTCGCTATATTCGATGCAGCTCTTCTGTCTCTCCTCTCCCGTGCTGCTGCTGGGGCATTTGGGTTAAGTGGCATCGGCACATGCAGTTCAACATCACATCTCCTTGAGTCCTCTAATATTTCCTCATTTATGTCATCAAAACATCCATGATTCATGGAAATGTTGTGTAAAAGAAGGTCATATTTTTCCTTGTATTTCATGTATGGTTTGTAAAAATGGGAACTGCTGGGTCCATGAGATGAGAGAAGCAAAGTGTATGCGCGTTGTGCACACTCTACATTACGGCCAAGCATGCGCCCTTAAAATAGCATCTGAATAAGCGCCACTGACTTTGGACTAGGTTTTTCCTCGTCTGGCGGAATTGTTTTCTGAAACTGCAAAATAGCACTATGGAATGTTTGCACCGAGACACACCTCTTTTTGCTGAACTGCCCCCGGGAGCGCAAGTTCATTCCCTAATTTACTGATGTGAGTCTGTGGAGGGAAAAGACTGCTGTGCGTCGGCTGCAAAATAGGAATGATACATGCGTCGGTGTACAAAGTCAATTGCGCTGAGTGCAAGATAGGGCCCTAAGTGTCACTCTTTTACTAAAAAATATGATTGAAGCATACAGATTGACATTAGTTTGTAGCGTTTGTCTCTAGCAGCGTTTCTTTTGCTACATCTTCATTACTGTTCACTTTTTGACAATATCCTTTCTTTTAATGTGATAAATGGTGACTTTTCTCATCTCCTGGATTTGGAAAGCCGTAGCTGGCTGCTGCTGCTGCTAAAAGCACTTCACAAATCAGGCAAAATTTGAAAAAAGTGTCTTATGTGAGCTCAAAAGGCTGCCTTTGAACATGATGTGGAGTGTAATTTTCCACAAAATGCGTACACTTTGCCGTCAGAATTTTGAGTGTTGAAATCCTTGAAATTTTTCTGAAATTGTTTTAGTCCAAAGCTATACTTTTTTATCTGTCTACTTTCAGCTTGGCCACTTATGTTGTGTGTGTGCAGAATGAATGACGTAACTCTCTCATATGTCTGTTTATCATGTTAACTGTTATTGTTGCACTAAAGGTTCAGGCCGTTCAGGAAGTTTGTAAATGTGAAGCATGGATTTAATTCCCTTTTCCTTAATGTGTGTCTGTATCCATGTATAATTACAATTTACTGCCTTACTCGGTTCGGGCCACATACTTTTGTGTGTGTGTGTGTGTGTGTGTGTCAGTGATCTGCTGTGCAGCATGCATGTGTGTCCTTGACTGCTGTCATCGGGTGTGTTTTGTCCCTGACCTCCGACCTCAGTGTGGCGGGGTGGCAGATGTCACAGCATGACATGAAGGAGACACTGGAGCTGGAGGCTCACAGTCAGCTCTCTCAGCTCCCTGTGCCCCCACCCTCTGTTGGATTTTTCTGCACACATCCTCCTGTGGGTGGAGCTGGAGTCTTATACTATGGGTGTAATGACTGGGCATTCATTACAGAATGAGAATAAAGTAACCTGAAGGACAAACAGGAGGTTACTAATCCGGAGAGGTTAAATACGCTTTAGAAGAGACGGAGAAAAACTCCCGCATTACACACAAAAAAAACACACCATGTCTTCTATATGATATCATGCTGCCCATCCCTGTCTGTGACCCCCCACTGTGTTTCAGTGATATCACCACCTCCCTCCTCCTCCTCGTCCTCCTCCTCCCCCATCTCTCCTCTCCCATGTATATTTTATCCATCCAGACTCCCACATTAGAGACAGCATCCATTATTGAATTACTCCCCTCAGCACTACTGTGCAACTGTCACCCCACGTCAGCTTTAACATTTGGTGGATTTGTTTCAAAGGGTTGGAAGGAGGGTGTATACACACACACACACACACACACACACACACACACACACACACACACACACATAGAAAAGATATCTCTCTTGGCTGGGCATTGCAGAGCAGCTTCTGTGAAATCTAGGACAAATAGATGACGCCAGAACTCACCCAATGTGGCATTTTACATAGAAAACTGAATGTGTCTCTTTGTGCATTTTAAAGAATGCTGACATAATTTTATATTTTCCTTCCTATCAATAAATCCCATTGAAACCCCCAAACCAATGGTGTGTTAATCCACCTGTCAATGCTTTCTTATTTTCTTCCCTGTCTGTGGTACTCATCTGCAAGCACGTTCATTCCTACTGAAGATGTAAATCTTTACAAATGCATCACCAATATATAGTTTCATTTAAAAAAAACTCATTAATTTCTTAAAGCACCTGGGCACTGTAGTTTTTAGCAAACACTACTTAAACAGGAGTGCATTTTTTGGGGTCTATTTTCAGCTTTGTATTAACACACATTTGCAGCTCTAGTGAGTATTTAATAGTGTCTTTGTGATTGACTTAAAATAAACTACAGTTCCCATGTAATAAGGGAACATTTTAAACTAATGGAAAAGTGTGGGTAATTGATGTGTTTTTAAAGGATAAGCCTGATATTTAATATTTTCTTATTATCAAACAATCCCATGGAAACCGACTATACAATAAATGTATTCTACTGACAAGTCTGTGTAGCTAAACTATGATATATCTTATTCATCTGTTCATTTTTGTCCAAACAAAAACACATAAACCATTCATGTTGTTGCACCGGGTGACATGTTCCTTCATTACCATGAACATGGACACTGCAGTTTATTTTAAGTCGATCCTGCTTCCACCGGCCTCCTGCTGTAAATACTCACCAGAAAACCAAATCTACTGCTGAAAATAGCCCCCAAAAAAGCGCTATTTACTCCAGTTTGAGTAACTTATGCTCAAAAACTACAATACCCAGCTGTTTTGGGAAAATATTTAGCCTTTTATTCTTAAAAAATACTGGGTGAAGATTTACGTCTTCAGTAGGAGCCAGTGGGCTTGGGGCTTAGAGCCACATACAGCTTTGGAAAGTCAGAAAGCATTGAGAGACAGACTAAAGCATTGTTGGTTTTGATCTTTTCATGGGGTTTATTGACCATAACAAAAACAGAATTTTACCAGCCTTATCTTTTAATGACCTGTTTTTTTTATGTCAGTGCCAGCTGTAACACAGAATAACACAAATGGGAAAACCAACTTGCAGTGCCCTTCCCTCCCTCTGTCTTCCTGTCATTCATTCACATTATTCATTCTGGCTCCCTCATCTCTCCACCTTGGATTGTGTGTATTGACTCCTCTCTCTCTCTCTCTCTCTCTCTCTCTCTCTCTCTCTCTCTCTCTCTCTCTCTCTCTCTGCCGCCCTCCCCCCTCGCTCTGTCGCTCTACACATCCTGGCTTGGCACGATACCCTTGAGAGCAGCCCCACAATCCTCTCTCCTTCTGAGAGGGATGCTCGGTAGCCTTTCCTCTCTCTCCGTTTCTTCTTCTACCTTCCTCTCTCTCTGTGTGCCTTTAATCCTCTTGTTTTCTTTGTCTGTGACATGGCTGACATTTCCAAATCTTTCTAATCATTTACTTCTCTCTCTTGCATACACTCTTGCATGCATAGTCACGTGTACAGAGTCACTGCGAGACATCAGCGTGTGTGTGTGTGTTTAACTGGTCAGAGGAGGCTGACATGCCGGCGTTGAGCGTAATCGCTGCCTCTTGACTGCCTCTGTTCGTGTGTGTGTTTATTTCTGTGTGTGTGTGTGTGTGTGTGTGTGTGTGAGGCTCAGCTGCTCTCATGATCATCTGCCAACACAGCCTCTGCTGCTAGCAACATGTTTCGACGCACAAAAAGGTAAACGGCAACAATCTGTCTCTGTGCAGTCTTTGTGACCGATTTGGTGTCCTACTGTTGTTGGTGTGTGTTTATTCATTGAAAGAGGTTGTTGTGTTTTTCCATGATGTTTCCGTTGTCCCTGCCAGCTATCATGCTGTCTCACAGTTGTCTGCCTGCCTCCATTTAGCTCCAGCAATATGGTGTGTGGGCTTTTGTGTGTGTATATTTGATGTCTTTACATGCATGTATGTTTGTGATTTTTGCATACAGCATGCTTTTATTATGTGTATTTCAGCTTCTGAAGTACATGGACGTTTGATCATGTTTCCCTATGTATGTGTGTGTGTGTTATAGCAGATCACAGACTTGCTGGATGGGTATTTATTTGTATCCCTGTTGAGCTTTATTGCAGTGATACACATGTGCACAAGGACTTAGCCTGCTTTAGATTATGGCTCACTCTTTTACACACTTCTACACTCACACACACACACACACACACACACACACACACACACACACACACACACACACACACACAAAGGTATGTGTGTGCTAGGACAGTAGCCTGTGTGCCAGAGATAGCATTATGAAGTGAATGTATTATTATCAGTGTCCAGGGAGTGCTTGTGTAGCTGAGAGCCAACACTGGGCAGTGCTGGAGTGCTGCCTGCTTGGCACAAGTCCTTGCTCTTCTTCTTCCTTCCTCTTCATCTCTTTCTCTCTTTCCTTTATTTTCTGTCCCTAATGTCACATTTTCCTTGTTTCTGTTTTCTTCAGTCCTTCTGACTCAGTCCTCATTTCTGCCTCTTAAAGTCCTCCTCTCCTCTCCTCTCCTCTCCTCTCCTCTCCTCTCCTTCCTCCTCCTCCTCCTCCTCTCCTCTCCTCTCCTCTCCTCTCCTCTCCTCTCCTCTCCCTGATGTACAATCTGTACCGACCCTTTAGTCCCTCCTGCGGTGCTTCATTTTAGCTGTCTTCATCTCATCTGATCACAGGGGGATTAGTCTGAGTGTTCACCGTTGCTCCGACTGTGCAGGGAATGAACAGCAGGATATTCTGTACATGAACAAGAATAAACCCCCTCCTTAGTCTGACTGTCGGCCACCATGCAGACTGTATGTGTTTGAGAGAGAACGTGGGTTTAAGGAGAGTGTTTGCTGTTGCTTTAAGAGCTTAGCATGTTTACAGTATGTATGATTTTGTGTGTCACAAAATTGTTGTTCTTTCCTAATGTCTGTTTCATGTGTGTGAATCAGAAAATACTAAAAATCGTTTTTCAAGGTGCAAATTACTTGCTTTGTCAAACCTAAATATATTAAATTTACAATTAAAATAAAGAGAAAAAATAGAGCACCCACATTTGAGAGGCTGAAACCAGCAAATGTTTGGTATTTTTGTTTGATGAATGTCTTGAAGATTAATTGTCAAAATTGCTGTCTATTAATTTTCTGTTGCTTCACCAATCAATTAATTGACAAATCGTTTCAGCACTAGGCCTGGTCTGTATTATTGTTAAGTTGTGTGTGTATGTGAGTATACGCTTCTGTTATTTAGCTACAATCATTGATATAAATGGGATGGACAAAATAATAGAGACACCTCTGCAATGCAATACAGTTCAACATCACCACAAACTAAATCCTCAACATGACCATATAGTTGAATCAACACCTTTCAAAAAAGTTTATACAAAAACAGAACATTATAACCTTACTGAAGGTCGGATTTATTGGAGGACTGTTGTATTAGGTTGTTAGTATTAGCTAGGTGGACTTAATAAACTGCCAACTGAGTGTAGAAGAAGATACTGTGTCTTGTGTTGAGATAACATTTAACTCTGGCTTCTTTTGTTAAATGAAAAAGGAAAATTTCCATTTCTCAAAGAAAGGCATTAAAAAGTATAATGTGTTGGTGCTAGTGTTGAAACTCTAGTATGGAAATTTTCATACAATATCTAGACCTATATTGGAACCCTCTCGGAATCTGTTTATAGAGATACCCAGCCCTAATTCTGAGTTATAAATATCACCAGATTATTTATCCCTGATATTGCTTTTATTCTCTTGTGTGTGTGTCTGTCTGTCTGTCTGTCTGTCTGCATTGTTTCATTAGTGTGTGTGTGTGTGTGTGTGTGTTTTCTTGGCTGGTCGTGGCAATTAAGAGAGACAATGCTTTGTGCCCACTCCCAAACAGATTGAGCTAAAGGAAGACAAAAAGAGTGAGTGAGAGAGAGAGAGAACATGAGGCACGAGAGACAGAAAAAGCAGCAAAGCTACAGGAAGAAGAGAGTGGGGTGGGATGAAAGGCAGAGCCTCGTGTAGTGTCTCAGCCAGTAGCCCAGTGGGGTTAACTGAGCCCATGATGATAAACTCTTAGTTTGCTTGTCAAATTCCTTCCCTCTCACTTCAAGGTAAACTCGTTTGGTTTGTTGTTTTAAAGATCACTACAGGGAGACAAAGCTTTCAGGGACTGAAGCTGGCCTTAATGTTTCTCTCACTCACACACCGTATATACAGTATTATACCACTCATACATATGTGTGCATGATGCAAAGTGCAAATTATCCCACTCATGAACAACACATGACATTTCATCCCACTCACACACAATACATTTTGTCAATGTTCATTTTTCACAAAAGAAGAAAACTGTAGTAGAGTAGAGCTATCATAAAAAAACATTTGATTTATTTAGCCTACAGTATATGCTCTCTTCCCTTGACTCACAGTATAACAGAACGTTGTTATTGCTGATAACACTTATAATTACACTACATTAAATATATAATAGTTACAATAGAAACTGAATTGCCCTTGGGATAAATAAAGCTATCTGTATCTGTACACAAATCTTTTACCTTGCTACACTAGTTTCATTTTGCACACATCTATCATCGTTGTGACAGGTAATCCAGGCTATTTTAAGCTTGACTACAGAGTACTGTACATTATGATGATGGCCCTGATAGCTCAGAAGTAGGCACCACAATTATTTACTTTGGCAACAACAAATGAACCATGGTTACAATGAAGCACATCCTTAGTGGTGTTATGGCGTTTAGAGGTGACTAAATGAAGGAGCTTTCGCAGATATTTTTGTCTACATGGACGTTCAGTGACATACGTATATTTGTGCAGTTGCATTGCTTGGCTGGTATTTTTTAATGAAGGAGCTGTACAGTGAAAGATGATATAGAAAAGGAAAACTCCTTTCCATGCTCTACTCCTGTTGTTTGTACCATGGCAGCACCATCTGTTACTGGCTGGTGTTCAGGATGGCCTTAACCAAAACACACAGACTGTTGTTTGTGGTTTATCTTTGATATTGCAAAGACATGATAACACAACATCTCATACAGGCATGCGTTGGAAGACAACATGGCAACATGAATTGCATATGAAATAATTTGGTTATTTTCCAGATAAATATAAATCTGCTTAGAGGTAATATTTAGGCTGTGCATTCAGGTTTATGTCCTTATTGGTAACACTTTAGGGTAAGGGTACATGAAGGCTTTGCCTAAGCCGTATAATTGCAGGACAAACCATGAAATAATACAAATAATCAGTAGTTGCAGCCCTACTGGGTAGCATCCTATTGTGAAAATGTTGAAACAATGTTGTTACTGTACGACTCTGCAATCGGCAACCAATACATGCTTGTTTCTAGTCTAATGTCATTAAAAGTGCAACAAACAAATTCTGACCTTCTGTCCAGGATGTTACCAAAGCATTTACTGCATGCAAACCACACAATAAAGAATAATGATCACAAAATGCCAAAGCTGTTCATTTACAGTACAGCTGTTCCTTGTTTAACACCATTAGTGTCATAATTCAAAGTCTAGTTGTATTATACCAGACATTATATTGAGTTAAGTATCCTACTGCCATCTCCATTCATACATCCCTCTAAGAGATAGAAGTGGTGGCCTTGCTTTGTTGTTAATCCATATGCATTATCCATAATTAGATTAAATCATTTTGAATGCCTATTAGACTCCCCGCTCATGCAAATGAGTGCTGCTCACTGAAGGACGTGTTTTATCCTGTATGACGTGATGGCTACGGATAATTTTGCTGTGAATAAGGTCACAGTGGGAACTAAGTGAAATGTCATGATTGTGGTGATTCAGCGCTTCTCAGGTCTCAGTAACTGCAGAGAGCTGAGGTAGCAACAGCCGTGGTGGAGAGACTAATGCAGACAAACAGGAAACTAGCAGACGAGAGACTGATTGTGACACATGCAGAAAGATCCAGATAGGTCTTTGCACTGCCACAACTTCCTGCTGCATCACTCTGCCTGAGGATACACTTTTACACCTTTAGAGGACGTCTGACAACACCTCTGAGTGGAGACAAGTGATGTGACGAAAATAGACATCTGGATGTTTATTGTGTCCTATTGTGTTCTATTTATGTGTTGTGCCCCGACTGTGGTGTGTTTCAGACCAGTGTATCTTTGGATACCATGGTATTGAATGCATTTTGTTGCAATGTAACTTGTTTTAAATGTTAACCTTTTTTTATATATTCTCAAACATTTGTGCAAAAAACCCTCTGATTTGGAAGTAATGTCATTCTGTCACATTTCTATATCATCATCATCATCATATCAAACCTGGTTAACGTCTGTATTTGAGCAGTGTAAAAACCAAAACCAGGTAATTAAAGAAAAGTTTAAAAAAAATCAAATTCTTAGAAAAAGCTAGTTGGATCTTGATTTGGGATTTTTTTTTCTCAAAAACTGACCTAAAGGTCAAGAATTAACTTCCATTCTCAAATAGAAAAATATGATAGTCTTTAAAGGAATAGTTCAACATTTACCTTATTCACATTCTTGCTGAGAGTTAGATGAGAAGATCGATACCATTTTCATGTCTGTCTGTTAAGTAGGAAACTAGAGCATGCAATAAGCTTAGCTTAGCATAAACACTGGAAGTAGGAGGAAACAGCTAGCCTGGCTCTGTCCTAAGGTCAAAAATCTACCTACTCAGTGAAGTCACTGTACCATGCTGTTGTTTGTTCGTCAAGAAATAGCTACAGCACGCACTGTAAGCACTCCCCGTAAAATTAGGATAAAACATTTTATGTTTGCTTTAGATGTGTTGGCAGGCATTTTTATATTTTTAACTTTAAACAGAGCCACATAGCTGTTTGCCCCTGCTTATAGTTGTTATGCTGAGCTAGACTAAATAGGTGTCAGAGGTTACCAGGCCCCAGATGTGAGATGACTTGTTGGGGTGTTGATTTGATTTAGACAACAGCTTCAGGCCCTGACAGACCTCAGTGACAACTTTGTTATTTATCAGCCACTTACTCAGTCCACTATAAAATCAGCCAGTTAGACACTAGTTCAGCCCGAATACAGTCTTTCAGCATGTTTATTATCCACCCAATTGGTCGGTAATTTAGGCAGTCAGCTACTTTGTCTGCCAGCCAAGTTTTTAATAAATCAAACAGCAAGCTTACTTACCAGCTAATTACATAATCAGTCACTGTACTTAGGTATCACATTAGAACACAATACCTTTTTATATTAATTGATCTAGCACCAACTCCTTAAACTGAGATTTGCCCCTTAGTCACAGCATGAATTGCCAAAATTATTGTGATTTGCTGAAATAACTGGGTGACTCAGTCAGTAGTTTTTTGTGACCTCCTTTCTTTTTTCATTTTCATTCTTTAACTACATTCTTTCTCTCTTGTACAACTGTGTGAAGCTATGGTTGTTACTTTAATGTTTATCCTCTCTTTCATGGGGTATAACAGCAAAAGCCTCTATGTATGTCTCTCTGTGATACATTGCATAGCAATGACTAACCCCTGCAGCAACCCCTAACACCAAGACGGTCCTGTTGTATGTTTTCCTTCTAGTTTTATCCTGTCGTCCCATCCTCTTGTCTTTTTTCACATCACCTGTTTGCTTTCATCTGCTCCATGTCAGCTTCACTCAATCACCCCCTCTGAATGCCTCATGCTTTATAAATCTGCCCATGTGGCTTGATGTGGCCACTTTCCCAATTTTGGGATCCATCTAGATCCTGATGGATATTTTGGACTCTGGCATTAAGAACAGTGGATGTTGCATAATAGGATGCACTACAGAAAAAACAGCCTGTTGGTCCAGAAAGCTTTTTTAAAGGGGTAGCATTTTACACACACTCACCTTTGAGTGAGTGAAAGAGAGAGAGAGAGAGAGAGAGAGAGAGAGAGAGAGAGAGAGAGAGAGAGATCACCTGACAGGAAGTGAGCCTGGACAGATCGATGGTGTAACCATCAGAAGCGTCTGGTGTCCTCTGTGCCCCGTGAGTCAGCACTTAGAGCAGAAAATGACACTAGTGACTGACTGACCGAACACGTGCATGCAAGTGCTCGCTCACACCTGTCACAGACTCTCATGTGCATGCAAATGGATAATCAGTAATGGTCCAACAATACACACACACACACACACACACACACACACATAACATAATATAACACAAAACATACACACATAAAGAGCAACACACATGTTGTTGCCTGCGTCCATAACATCCTACACCAGACATTTAAACGTGCTCGCATGATGTGCTATCAGGCCGTCAGTGTCTGTGCTTCATTCTGAATCGGCTCATTCCTTTAATCGATTTTGCACAATATGAAACTGTTTTGTTTAGATGGGTGCTGTGTTCTCATCAGTGACAATCCGTTATAATGAATGTGCTCAGCTTTAATATACAGCCGTCAGAGGCCTTTTTGTTTGTGGACGGAGCTTCACAGGAGGAGAGCAGCGCAGAGGAGACCTCCCTCATGGAGAAGTAATTTAGGAAGTAATTACAAAGTGCCAAAGAAGCATAATGACATTAAATACTGTTATTTATAACAGCTATTTATAAATGACAATGAAGATAATGGTTGGAAGAAAATCATGAGAAATGATGATGTAAAAACAGTGTAATGTAGAACAAGTAAACTGTTTTTTTGTTTTTACTGAGGATGATGTTTGACAGATCATTTATTAATTATTAATTAATTAATTTCCAAAAAACTACAAAATATAAATAGATTTTAGTGTATATATATATGTATATGTATGTATGTATATATATATATATATGTATATGTATGTATGTATATGTATATATATATATATATATATATATATATATATATATATATATATATATATATATATATATATATATATATATATAGATATATAGCCATTTTTGAATTACAAGTCTTTTTTTAGGCTCCCTTTCTTCTTATTCAGTGTTTTTATTACTGGTCAAAGAACCGAATGTAGTGTTTCTTTTTCACGTGCAGCGTCCGCAGGTTGAGTTGTCATGATATGAACAAGTATGCGAAATACAACTAAATGACAAAGTATAATGGTGAACATTGTAAACTTTATACCAACGTAAACAGCAGCGTGTTAGCATTGTCATTGTGCGCATGTTAGCCTGCTGATGTTAGCATTTAGCTAAAAATAACAGCTGTGCCTGAGTACAGCATCACAGAGCAGCTAACATGTTATCCATTTTGCTCTTTTGCTTCACTTCCTATTGTTGAAGAAGGTATTCTGGCCACCTGTGAACAGCAGCTGACAAATTTTAGAGAAAGTTTTTTGCAGAGATCTTACATCGTACATGGTGACATTGCTCAAAAGATGTCAGACAGGGACTCCATCACAGGTTCAACTTTGACCTAACATACTTGCTGTAGTATTTTAGCAATATTGTTGTGTTCAGTACCCTGCAATTACCTCATAAGTACAATGCTATCGTAACAAAAGACCTGCATTGTAATTAACCACCCTAGTTTGTAAACTGATTAAAGGTACTTGATGCACTTGTTCCATCCTAACTCATAACTCAGACATATCCGAATCAGGCAAGCATGAAATGTGTTTAATGACCTGTGTTCAAGTGTTATTGTTTGCATTACTTATATTGCTGTAATGAGTGTAGACAGTCTGGGACAGTTTTGGGGTGTTATGGGACCAACACTCTGCGTTTGTTTTTTTTCCATGCATGTTCGCACATTCATGGACATGTGTTTGTGTGTGTAAGAGACTAATGGCCCAATGCCAGCCGATGGCCTGCAGGGGGATAATTGCTCGTCAAAGCCTCTGCACAAGTCATTACCACAGATTTAACCTCTGACCTCGCCACAGCAGACTGACCGGGGCGTTGTAGTCAATGGCAGCCCCGGGTTTTATTATTGGGAGCAGGGAGGCTGTCACATCTCTGTGTCTCTGTTTGGGGTTTTAGCTTTTTCAGTTTCTCTGTTGGTTATCTCTGAAACTGTCTGTTTATGTTCCTTTTATCATTGTGTGTCACCATGCAACTCTTTCACCTCCAAAATACCCCTGTGGCTTTGGCAAATACGTTTTGGAGGAATCATAATTACCCCTGGGATAATAGTACGAAGGAGACTTGGGTTTATGTCCTGCTTGCCATGTGTTGTTAAGTTTGGGCGACTAAACATTTGGTTAAAGCAGTACGAGTTGACTTTTTTGGCTACTTCAGACAGCAGAGCAGACTGTAAACACAACATTGATGTATTATATAACAAGGTTTTATTATTTATTATTTAGTCGTCATTGCTAACGTGTTAGCAAACATTCACTTATTTACACATCCATCAGATGCATAGATTTACAGTAGAGTCATGTTTATGGCAACCTGATGAAAGTTAGTCCAATATTCACTCTCTTTTAGCTCTGTTTTTGCTCTCCACCAACTCTTGAGGGAAATATCTCTCTTTAGCAGCTAAATACTCCACTATATTCACCAGCTACTCACTAACTGTGCCTGTCTGCTGTTTGGTGCTGAACAGGTAGTTTACACAGGGTTTATCAGAGTTGATGAACAGTAATAAAACAAAAAATGAGATGAAAGATGCTAAAATGCTGCGTAAAGCTGAGGGGAACTGCAGAGTCAGTGATAATTATCATCTCATTTGATCCATTGTTAATATTAGTGCAGGGCCCGTTTGGAGAGTCCCTGTCCGGAACGGGCAGGTTGCTTGGTTCTCAGTATTTTTTATTGTTATTTACAACTTGCAGTAAAATGTAAAAAGTTAAATGCAGTTATGAAATGCTTGGTTCCCAATATTGCTGTCAGGTGGCATGCCCATTCGAAGCATTCTTGAGAACCAGTCATCTGATGTTAAATGGTAAATGTACTGCATTTATATAGCACCTTTCTACCTTACCAGAAAAGCCCTTTACAATTTGCCTCTCATTCACCCATTCACAAGCCCCGCCCCCTGCTGCTGTACGGAGGCTCGTACAACAGCGTGCTGCGTGTGATGTATTTGGTGCATGCGGGACATTTGAAAGACACACAAACATACAGTACACACAGAGGTTCCTTGATTTATAATTAGATGAAAATATTGATCAGTGCAGCTTTAAGAATTGGTAAAGATTGTGGTTTTGGTCTAAATATTAAAAAGCAGCATAAAAAAGGTTAAGTCAGCGTAGACTTGTTCATAATCTTTTCCTGAAGTTATCCAAGTTCTTCTTTGTGTTGCCAAAACATAACCATAGAAAGGTAAATCATGCCGTAGTTTCCAGGAGCAGATTTTGTAGGATGAAACATTTCAACAAAGCTTTAATTTAAAAAAACACTGGATTAAAAAATATAAAATACAAGACGAATGAGAGGTGTTTGGATGAACACTGAAATGTCTTGTATTTTATATTTTTTAATCCAGTGTTTTTAAACTTAAAGCTTTGTTGAAACTACAATTACCTGGATGCTTAAATTAATCTCCGTAGACACAGGATGAAACATGTTGACACTGAGCATTTTAAAGATACATTCATTAGGAACATTTCATGTTAGCAGTGAACAATTGTGAATGTGAATATAAAATGAATGTTTGTCATTAAGATGCTAACAAACGGAAATCAGACAAAATTTTCTTTCTTTCTTCCTCTTGTTCCTGCTGTCACTGTTTGTCATTCATCATTCTGGAGGTGTTTCTTAAGACCGCCTAGATCCAAAAACCGCCTGCATCCTGCATGAACAGAAAAAAACATTGATTTGCTTTGCACCTTTTTGACAGACTTAGACAGACACAGCAGCCTGACACTATCATACTTTGTTTCTCTATCACATATTGAAAGTTGTTTCTCACTCGCGGCTTTCTCATCTGCTCTGGTGTCCATCAACAGAGGCCCACACAATAGCAGCATGCACCATTGACCCCGATGAATCATACTCTGTCTGACTGACAGCACAACGTGCCTCACCACTATTCCTCTGTCACACACAGATTGAGCCTGCATGATGGATTACACAATGGATTATGATGGATTATACAACAGGCATTCACATACAAACACACAAACATTCTTTGGCTTCCAGCCATATCAACAAACACTTAGTCACAGTTTTGTGGTTGAGTGCAGGGTGAGATGATATTTATGGCCTCTGATCAGAGCTGATTCAGTCTGATGCTCGCCTTCATTATTTCATTTGTTTAACAAGAGTTGTCTTTTTCTCACTTCGAGCTCTGGTGAAAGTAGAAAAAGGACTCAGTGGTAGATGTTACTGTTTGCTTCATTTCAGTGTGACTCTAAACGTGTTGCTATGGTAACGTTGTACATTCTGCTTAATATCCTCTACCCTCTCCCTCTTCATCTCTCTTCTACCTATGGTAAATTCATTATGGATAGACAATAATTTGTTTATAATAAACTTAATTGGATCCAAATGGGTTTTAATATTTAAAAGGAAGTTGTCTCATTTTCAGCAACGCTTCAGTTTTCTGTTTAAAATGTATTTATGCGCAACTGGATGACAACAAACATCACCATCTACCTGAAAGTAGAAGAGGGTGGTGGATGATATAGTGCAGGATTGTTTGGCTGTAAACTGACAATGTGTTTGCGTTTGACCACAAAACTAGAGACAGCTTTAGATTTATGATTAAAGGACAGCGATGTGCAGCATACTAACTGTCTCTATCTCTCTTTTACGTACAAAACATCCTAAGGCACGCACGCACGCACACACGCATACAGGCACCTTTTAAACCAAATTGAGGTGAGCCCAGACTGCATGACCATAACCGTGACAGAGTGATTTAAAGTCACATTTTTACACAAACACACACACACAAAGACACACATACATTTTGCTAACACATTCACACCTCTCTTATCTTCTTTGCTTTTCCAGTCAAGTGAATCTACAACATGTTAGTTATAAATCCTTACAGCCACCTATAGCTCCTGTCCTGTAACCTTCACTGACAGCCACCACTGTGACGGCTAATTATGTGGCCAGGATTTGAGGGCAAGGCAGGATTACTATGAACTACTCCTCAAATATGTTGTATTGCCTTTCTGATGATTTTGCTGTTTAGTCTAAGAGGAATAAGGAAAAATTATACAAAGTATTGCCAGTTACTAGGATAATAGTTTGTTTATATAATGTTGTCATTTTGTATTATTATTATTATTATTATTATTATTATTATTATTATTATTATTATTATTATATTCATTGTTTACAATTTATAACTTGTACTAATAGTTGCCGGTACTCTGCACTTAAATTCTTGTGTTGCACCGTAATTTTTAATGTGCACCCCTTAGTTCTACATGTATATACACATTCTTTTCTATTTTATTATGCTATGTGCATTTACCAATTCAAGGACAAACATGGGTTAAAGATTTAAGAGATAAAGAAATGCAGATGTGCCGCATGATCCAGTATTACTTGTATCGTGATAATATAATTGAGCAATATACTATTTTGCCCCGTGACATGTATACACGTAAATGCTGAGCATGCCCACTGCGTTGTAGACAGCACTCTCCGCTACCATCATCAAGATGTCAAATGAGGGAACGTCTTTTCACTGTAAAAACGAGAACTTGAAATTGCTCATCTTACTTTGATTTTCAATTAAACAGAACAAAAAACACATAATTGCATTATAAACTTTGTTAAAGTAGTTACTTCAACTCACTGTATTAAGTTTATTGTGATAAGTTGGTCTCACTTCAAAATGTATGGTGGCGCCACTTTGAAATTGTAGTTAGACTCAAATTGAGGCCAGGTCAATTACTCTTTTCATGCTCCACGCTAAAACAGGGTTTCCTGGGCAGTTCTGCAGGGGTTTTCAGTTGCCTACCTTTTCGGCCTGCTCTATGCCTTGAACTCCGATTTGTGTACTGCAGTCAGGTGGTTCATTGGCTGGTCAATTCCCATGATGCAAGGCAGTAAATGGTTGTGTCAAACTTTGCTGAAAAGTTTGCAGTTTGTTCGAAAAACAAATGTAACTTTATGAATTCCGTTTATTAAACGTGTCTGCTTAGAATGTAATGTTTTGTTGCCTGGTAATTGTCATTGTTGTGCTGGTTTACATTTGTAACCATGAGGTAAGTGACTGTTACGTTTGATAAGAAGAGCTGGAGTTTTGCAGTCTTTGAGCAGTAATAGGCTTCCTTCAGCCAGTATTCTGCGGCGCGTCACTTCACTAGTGGCCCTTTTATGTCAAGTGATGCAAGATCAGCAGCTTTAGATGGGCCCCTATTTTGCACGGGGGCTTTTTTAGAAGTCGAAACTTAGTTTTTACACACAAAAGTTAATTATCTGAACAAAAGATAATTAGTTGACATGACTGTTTTTTGAATTATTTAGTATGTGAAACTTAAGATTTTAAGTTTTTACATCTATGAAAGATAAATTATTTAAACAAAACATTATTAGTTGGCACAGCATATGAAAGTTAATTATTTGAACAAAACATTATTAGTTGGCTGAACTATTTTCAAAACGTAGGAGTTTGAGTTGGCCTCAAAACTCAAAAATCTAGTGCAGTAAGTTGCCTTGAAATTTTGAGTTTTCACAACATTTTCGTTTTTACAGTGTTGAGGTAATGGTGTTCATCCTCCCAGTAGAGCTGAGCAACTGTTAAAAGGTTTATGTCAAGAAGCCTTGAACCTGTGCTGGAGGCTAATGTTGGTCCAGCACCTTTAAGCTCATCAATGATGAGAGAGATATCACTCATAGTAAAATATCACCAAACACTGTGATTGTTCTCAGCTCTCTCAAGAGTCATTTAATGTCTTTCGGTTCATTGTTTGGGTTTTTCTGCCCACTGAACACTACTTGCTCACAGACACAGTTAGCGGCTATAGCTAGTGAACATAGTGAAGCATTTAGCAGCTAAAGGGACAGGTATTTCCCTCTGGAGCTGTTGGAGACCAAAATAGAGCTCAGAGGAGAGTGAATATTAGACTTACATTTGTCAGGGGGACACAAACACGTCTCCGACAAAGTCTAATATTGCAGGATGTGTAATTAGGCAACTGTAACTAAAATGTTCACCATATGAGAACTTTATTAGATGATGATATGTCAATGACTTGTTTACAGCTTGTTGCACTTCGCCCAAGTGGCCGAAAAACAAAACAAAAATAATCAAAAAATCCAAAAAATAACAGCATACACTGGAATACATCAGATACATAACAGTTAGAGCATCCAAAGATGGATGGTTTTACCCTCCTCTCCCCCCTGCTGCTTCTGTCTCTTCTCCTCGTCGCTGTTGCAGGAATACAAGTAGCAGAACTCTAATGTGACCTTTACTGGTGATAAATATGTGGCTGGCTGCTGGAGTATAACGTAAAGAGCATTCCTATTTAACCTTTTTTTTTTTTTTTTTTTTTTTACAGTACAAATGCTTTGGGCAAGATGCCCTTTTACAGCATTCATTTAATATAATGTTATAAACCGTAGTGACTGCAAGAGACTTCTGGTTTCATGGGAAGATTAGATTGCTTTGCTCTTGTGGGTTTTCATTTTGTTACTGTCTTTAATAGTTTAGTCAACTCTATAACCCTAAAAAGGGGAGTACTGAACTTCCCACATTTCAATTATTCATCATTCAGAGAGTTAATTGCAAAGAAGAAGAAAGCAGAATGAAAGAAAACCGAAGAAATGAAGGAGAAACAGATGAGTGAGGAGTTATCAAAAGATGGTGAAGAGATTTATTGAGACTGAAATATAATATATAATAATAAGTCACAGGAACGCTGCAGGTAGGATTAAATCCATTTCCCTGTAATATGTGGTTGAAACATAGTGATTCACTGGTAGAGTTGAGCTGCTGTAGATGTGATGAATCGTGAATCAAAAGTTAAGAATATGTTGTGGAGTGAATCTTGACTTGCATATGCTCAAGTGATTCAGCTTTTGATTGAGGAAGAGCAGCAATGAAAATGTGTATTTGAGAGACTACAAGTTAAGAAGCAAGTGAAATGAAAGACGATTGCAGGCGCGAAGAAGAGAAGAAAAAGAGAAGTGTGGGTATGACAAAGAAAGGAAATTAGACGCATATACTGTATGCACCTCCAGTCTCTTCACTTTTTAGTCTTGTTCTTTTATTCCTCTCTCCTTCCTCACCCTTTCCCCTTTTCTTCTTCTGAGCGCTGTAGCGAAGGATGGTGTTAAGCCACTTCTAGCCCTCCTCCTAAGCTAATGCATTTCCCTTAAATATTTCAATATGCTCCTCCTGTGTTCTGCAAGGTTGAGTACAAGCTCTCTCTCAGCTGGCGCCCACAGAGTCGCACTGCCACCGATAAAATCCTGCCAGCGGTTTGATGTCTCGGAGTGCTAGAAACAACTGCTGAAGACTCACATCACAAAAAGGGAGAGATAAAGGAGGATGTGGGAAGATATAGATTATTGATCAAGGGAGAAACATCAAATGACCGATGTGTGTTGTGTTGTTGTGTGTTTTTTTTATGTGTGCGTCTGTGATTTACAGCACAGATGTCGAACAGTGTGCTGGCTGATGCAACATGGAGCAAACTTGTATTGTTTATCAGATGTGGTTCTGCTCTGCAAAATCTGAACTGACAGGCACTCCAGTGAAGCACGCAGACAAGCAAGAAAGGCCTATGAGCAAAACCCAAACCACACATGAAAATAAAAAATTCACTTCTCACTTTATGAACTGTTGTGTAAGCTTGTGCATCTCTGTGTGTGCTCCTTTGTAAATACACATTGTTCAAATACACATCCAGTGGTGGCAACAAGAGCAGCAAAGGATGCCTAATAGTACAATCATTTCAGTTCTTCATTATGGTCTATACCTGCCCTCCCTGGTCCTTTTCTTACTCTCCATCTGTCTTCCCATCCCTCCATCGCCTCATCACTCCTGCCATTATATTTCATGGCAGCAGCCGTTGTGGGTCTGCACCTAGAGGAAATGAAAAGTCTTTGTTGCTTGGTCGCTCTACCTTATGGGTGGGTGGATGTCAATAAAGTCTTGTATTATGGCCTGCCTATAAAAAGAAAAAAGCCTACATACTTACACCCACACATACTGTAGGATATACTGTACATTTAGTCAGGATGACCAGTAAGCACACAGACTCAAAGCCAAACACAGACACAGTGTATTCATTAACCTGGGGGTCACTCAATGGTGTGTGTGTGTGTGTGTGTGTGTGTGTGTGTGTGTGTGTGTGTGTGTGTGTGTGTGTGTGTGTGTGTGTGTGTGTGTGTGTGTGTGTGTGTGTGTGTGTGTGTGTGTCAGCTATCATCTGTCTGGTATCGATGGAGAATATAATGAAGACAAATATTGACGTGCTCTTTGTTCTCGTGTATGTTCTAGTTGCAGAACCAGTAACCGGAAAAGCCTCATCCTGACCAGCACGTCGCCCACCCTGCCACGGCCACACTCTCCACTGCCTGGACACATAGGTCAGTAAAAGTTATAGACATAATACAGTGCAGGATTAAACAGTATATTGGACCCATTGTATTTAGTTTTTTTAATTGACCTATTAATTGACATTACATTAAAAAAATTATTGATATGAAATAAGTAAATATGACATACATGAAATTTATACAGAAATCGGACTTGAAAATTCTGTGCTACCGGCTGTACTAAGTAGCTTACTCTGATTACAACACTTTGTTTCACTTTCTATTGCTGGATTTTCGAGTTTCAGAGTTTTGCGTGTCTGAAGAGTACAGAGTTAACTATAAATTGCAGTGGTCACTGAATTCTTACTGAAAATCTCCTTATATTATTTAAATTCTCACCTTGCTGCAGTGATGTAGAAGTAAAAAAATAAAAAACATACGTGAATCAGTTTTTCCCCCCGCCCCTAGTAATTGGCATTCTTTGTCCAGTGCAACGCACCAGGCTCACGAAACTTAGATTAAACTGTCAAACTAGGCAGTGTTGATCAAAAATTAATCAAGATTCTGTTACTGTATTGCATACTACTCACCTAAAATGTTTTCAGAAACACATTTTAGTGTACTGCTGTAACTTTCTTTAATTTGAGAAAGTTAGGCATTTCTTTCCTGCTTCAAATCAGACCAAGCTCCGCCCCAACTTGCATGTGTCGCTCAGAGCTACGTTGTTTCGTTGCTCTGATTGGTTGTAGGTCTATTCAATTGCATCCGTCTGGCTCACAGTTGCCAGTTGTTATAGTAACGCATTAAGCTTTTCTGGCTTGTGAGTTTTCAAGGTGCACAGCAATGACAAATACTGACAATCATAGCAAGCAATGGAAAGGTTTCTCATAGTGAACAGAGCTCTGACAAATGCTGATTCAACTCAGCCCCCAGCACAGTCTGACACAACTGAATCTGGGTGCCATGAAAAAAAAGGGAGAGATGCTGTGGTATGTTCTGGCACCACTGCACTAGAGGTCAGCAAGAACAAGATTTTCAGCTGGTGTTAAGTTGCTCTTTAATCTTAAAGCGAAAGTTATTTCACCCTAGGATATTTGAACTATGACCTCAAAAAAAACCCGAAGTTTTAATTGTCAAACATTAAGAAGTTAGCTGAATAGCGTTAGCTTAGCTGAAGGGTGATGTATCTCATAAATGATCCTCACTAATACCAAACTTCTACACTAGTACAAATAGGTTATGCTCTCATAAAACGATGGATTGGAAAGTTTGTAAGTACCAGAAGTTTATGTAAACAACACTTGCCTGCTGGCTCCTGCTCTCTGCTTTTGTTGTTGTTGCTGCTGCCGGCAGTTAGACGAGTGCTTAGGGCTGTCTACAAATTACAACACCGAAAAGAGATGCAACAAAAATATTTATTAATTTAATGATTAAATAAGGTAATGTCTCCAAACTTACCTCAATTATAACTTGTCTCCTGCTAGTTATACTACAGCACTTACTTTAAAAAAAAAGTTAAATTAATAAATATTTTTGTTGCATCTCTTTTCGGTGTTGTAATTTGTAGACGGCCCTAAGCACTCTTACTGCCCGTTAGGTAGCAGCAGCAGCAGCAGAGACAAGAAGCCAACAGGCAAGTGTTATTTACATACACTTCTGGTGTACTTACAAACTTTCCAATCCATCGTTTTATGAGTAAATAAACTATTTGTACTAGTGTAGAAGTTTGGTATCATTTCGGGCATTATTAGTGGGATCATTTATGAGATACATCACTGGATCCATTAGCCCCTGTGCTAAGCTATTCAGCTGATAACGCTACTCTACGCTAACTCTCCCAATGTTAGACCCAGGTGAAAAAAGCTTCTGGGGGGGTGTTTGGCTCGAGTTCATGGTGCAAAGGACCCTAGGGTGAAATTACTCCGAACCATCACTTTAATTATTTACTAATAGTGTAGGACAGGATCAAGGATAATATACACCATTATGGTAGGTGTCTTGGAAGTAGCTGTCACAGTGAATACACACAGTTTCTATTTTTATAACTCCAGTGTTTTCAGTTTCTCTGATAATGAAAAATTTGATATTTTTGATGACAACTGATAAGCATTCAATGTTTCTTTAAAAGTGAGGTTGACTAAATGAAATGGTCTTGTAGAGTTACCTAAAAGCTAAAATTACTTTTGGTAAATTATCCTGGCCAATAACCTACAGTGTACTATATGTTTTCGGCTCTGTTCTGTCCATATGTATTTTAACAGGAAGCAGTCCGTTGGACAGCCCACGCAACTTCTCACCAAGTGGACCTGCCCACTTTTCCTTTGCCTCCTCTCGCAGGTTGGCATCCCTCCTTCATTCACACAATAAGTCACACATGCAACCTACAAAGGCAGTGCAAAGTAGTCGAGTGAAATTGTTGTTAGGGTTATTTGTCACACGCAGGCATGCGCACGCCACACACACACACACACACACACACACACATACACACGCACTGAAACTCTCTAGGGAACACACAGTGACACACACACAAAAATGAAACTGCATGCCACAGCCCTGTCTTAGACCTACGCTGCTCACACCAAAAGTCTGTGTGACTAAATCGTGGGGCATGGTGCCAGGATTCAGCCCAAACATGTGTCCCTCATCACTCACTCAAAGGAAGTGTCAGACATGGCTGGAGAAGGCCTGAGGGGAGAGAGGAATAAAAGGAACAAAAGTGTAATTGGATAGAAAGGAAGGGAAGGTGGTAGGATTGCTTTAGTATAACTGTGTTGTTTGGAGGGACTAAAATAGAAACCAGAATTGGAGTTGAAAGTGATAGAGTACAGTATTTGATTCTAACATATGTTCTCCCTTTTCACTTGTATTTACCTTTCCTCAGGGCTGATGGTCGTAGATGGTCCTTGGCTTCTCTGCCTTCCTCAGGATATGGCACCAATACACCCAGTTCAACAGTAAGAGAAAGAAAAATGCCACACCCCTAGCTCTTATGCAGTCGTTTACATTTTTTATTTATTCATCAACATTTTGGCACATCTCATCTTCTTGAGGATAAAAGACAGCAATCATTTGGGATGAGCGATCCAACTTTTCCTCTCCTCCTCTGATTTCCTCAACAATCTAATACCATTGTTTTGTTTTACCAAATTTAAAATCTGTGTACCTCACTGTGCTGAATTCCATTTTTATATGAGGTAACGTAAGGCCAGTGATTGCTGTGGCACTAAAAATTTAGTTGGTGACCCACTCTGACTAAATTACACTAAATTTTACTGTAATGAATGTGGTACGGTCAAGTCATCGTGTATTATTACTGTAGCAGCCACTGCACCTTATGCTTTTTGAAATGTAGCATAGAGCTGACAACTGTAAGTGTTTCCCTGGTAACCCAAAACTTGACACTATCAAACTGGACACCAGCAATCTTCTAAAATGTCCCCTGAAGTAAAATGTGAGGCCTCTTGTGACTGTTATGCTGTTTTCACCGCCTTCATGTTTCCCCTCTTTACAGCATGGCAAGCAAACACTGTACTTTCTTTCATTTCCATTTTTACCAGAGAAACAGGAGAAAAGTAACAAAGTGTGGGGGGCTGCTTTTTCTTCTCTTTATAATTTAGCTCATGAAATCAACACACAAAACTGTATGTTAGATTTTTCATCCTTTGCTAAATTGATGAGGTGGGCTTTTTTGCATGAATATGTATTTCACTCACAGAATTCATTTGCATATGTTTTCATGCGTAAAATCAGTGCGTGCTGATCAGTGGTGTAGTCTACGTGATACGCAGGTATACGCAATATACCCACTAAGAAAGCTCCAGGATTTCCATATACCCACTTAAAAATGCCCAATGACACGCAACAACATACTTTTCATTATATTTTTGATATATTTTGAATTGTCATCTGTGTTCTTTTTCTTCGCATAGGCTAAATAAAGATATTTCCACCGTAAATTGGTGTATTAAATCATATCCAAATGCAACAAAAATGAAGTTGCTGACCCTCAAAACTTCCCTGGGGGAGGACACCCAGACCCCCCATTATAATATGCCCCCCCTTCCCCAAAGGCAGATTCTGGCCTTCTCTCTCTCTCTATATATATATATGGTATCTCACAAAAGTGAGTACACCTCTCACACCTCTCACATTTTAGTAAATATTTCATTATATCTTTTAATGGGACAACACTGAAGAAATTACACTTTACTACAATGTAAAGTATTATTTATTTTTAAAGGCCAGTTATTTCATGGATCCAGGATACTATGCATCCTGATAAAGTTCCCTTGGCCTTTGGAATTAAAATGGCCCCACATCATCACATACCCTTCACCATACCTAGAGATTGGCATGGGGTACTTTCCATAAAATCATCTTTCAATGCAAATCAAACCAGCTATCAGGCTAACTGACATGAAACCATGCCAATCTCTAGGTATGGTGAAGGGTATGTGATGATGGGGGGCTATTTTAATTCCAAAGGCCAAGGGAACTTTATCAGGATGCATATCATCCTGGATCCATGAAATAACTAGCCTTTAAAAATAAAAATCTGCATGCCTCTATGGGAATTTAACATAGGGGTGTACTCACTTTTGTTGCCAGCGGTTTAGACATTAATGGCTGTGTGTTGAGTTATTTTGAGGGGACAGCACATTTACACTGTTATACAAGCTGTACACTTAATACTTTACATTGTAGCAAAGTGTAATTTCTTCAGTGTTGTCCCATTAAACGATATAATGAAATATTTACTAAAATGTGAGGGGTGTACTCACTTTTGTGAGATACTGTATATATATATATAGTATACCCACTACAATACATTAGACTACACCACTGGTGCTAATGTTGTAAAAGTTGCATGTTCTACTTTGGTCTCGCTACGCTTTGAAATGTTACACACCACCCTTGCAACTAAATGCCATGCATACTACATACACACACACACACTCACCCCTGTGTTCTTTGACTTTGTTCTTTGACTTTGCCGATTGTTTAAAAGCATGTAAGCGCTAAGGAACATGCATCACATGTAAACCAGGACCAAAAATAACTCCTCAGCTGCTAAGATATGATCAACCTGATGACTTGGCCTTTCTGAAAAAAAGTGGAGCAGGGAAATATAACCAATCTGTATTAATTCCCTGTTCCAGTTACTATTTCTCTATCCATCACTTTATCGTCAGAGAAGCGGAGATGGATGGTGAGTGGTAGCAGAGACAAATAAGAGAGAGTGTAGATGGAAACCTGTTTTGAAGCAAACCGAGGGACAACAACAATGTTGACTTTTGTCTGAGTGAAGCATAAGAGACTACTCAGAGAAATGAACCCTGCCAAGGCCCATTTGGTAAATAGTCCATTTGAGAAATGGACCTTAATGTGTATGATGCTCAGGTGGAGACAAGGTGTTGACTCATAATCCACCCCCTGTACACTTTCTCTCATGCACATCCTCACAGCAGCACATAGAGTATAGAGAGACATACAGTAAGCTGGAAGCGACTTATTGATATCTTTTTGCCGGTAGATGAGTTTGAAGATGGTTTCTTCTCAGTCTCTCCATATACTTCATATCCACCCTCCCCCCTCCATCCCGTCAGGTTTCAGTGCTCTGCTAGTTCTAGTGTGTGTGTGGAGGAGTTTCTTACATGTAGATGTGAACCAAATTTATGCTGGAAAGCTGCAGAAATATAAACAGTTAAAAGTGGAGGAAGTACAAAGGATGAAACCTTACAGGTACATCCCAATTTGAATTTCCCTTTGTTGGAAATGTGTTAGGTGTTGGGCGCTGCAGCTGGTCGGGCTGCCTTGACTGCTTCACCACAACACCACAGTTTTATACCAGGACAAATATCAGTCATTTCACTCCCAAGTTCAGATTTTTATTTATCTTAAATTATAGTTAGGAAGAAGAAAAGAGTCTGTTGTCTTTTCAAAAATTAACACATCTTCCATTGGTGGCTATATTAAGATAGCCTGTTTACAGTATGTATACATTATTTCCACTTTGCCAACACCATTTGGCCAAAACATTTCTATAAATTATAAGACACTCTCATCATAAGCTTTTTCATTAACTAATTAATTTACAAACAGAAATTCAGATTTCAAATTAATTATTAAATTAGCTTGTAAAAAAAACATGCTGCTGTAGAAATGGCTCATTAGCATTCAGTTTCTGGGCAGTGAGGTCCATTTACAAACTGTGGTTGGACCTGTATGTTACAAATACTGAATCAAGTTTTGATTTGAAGTGTGGATGTGTGGATGCTGCAAATGATTTATTTTAAGGGAAAACATGCACAGACTAATTTTACATTCTGTTTTGCCATGTGGGAGGAAATATGAAAAAAGTAATAGTGCTAGAAATGGTAACTTTACACCCTTGTTATTGCATATGTGCACATACCAACTCTAAGGCATCAAAAGACTAAGGAGCTGTTGAGGCCGACTGACAGGTGATCGAGCTGTGGAACCATCATCAGAAAACTGACTTATGATGATGATGATTTTCTAAAAGCAATTCCTATTTCCTTGCATATTTCCTTACATATTGCATCTCTAGTCACGTCTTCAGTAAGAGGCACTAAGACGCAGGTGAAGGAAATCTGGATGCGATTAAGTTAAATTGAGATGCACCCTGTGACTGCACAAAGGATCGAGGCAGATATGAGTTTTTCATTCATGACAACCATGATATCCAATGGCATTTTCCTCAGTCTCCGAGCTCTCTGTGTCTCTCTGATTCTGTTGACTGGACCTGCTGCATTCACAACATCATCATGTCAGTGTTTTTCTGCAGCTTTCAAGTAGCTAAGACCTGAATGGAGTCTCTAATGGATTTTTATAGCAGAAATCGTTATGTGGCCAATGCCAACCATGGAGTACCATCGGGAGATGTGCTCATTAAGCCTCCCATTGATCCAGGCTGGTTTTTCCCTGCTGCACTGAAGAAAAATCTTTTGTTTAAAAGTGAATAGTGCTGCCATTAACCCCCCGAGGCAGCAGACACTTAAGGCAACAGTCAACTTTTAGGTGGTCATTCCCTGCAGTCTTTTTGCTCTGGTATTTAGTCCAAATTATTCTCTTTTACCCTCCTACACTAACTCCTTCTGGATATGTTTCTTGTTTTTCCACCTGTCTCTCTGCCTTCCTTGTTCTTTTAAGTTAGTAGCTTCTTTGTTTCAGTTCTTTCCACCCACTCATATGATAGTACACAATTTCTTCTCTTCTCTTCTCTTCTCTTCTCTTCTCTTCTCTTCTCTTCTCTTCTCTTCTCTTCTCTTCTCTTCTCTTCTCTTCTCTTCTTGTCACCACATTGATTAAGGTGTTCTTGCCATTTATTTTTTTCAATCACTGGATATCTATTTTTAAACAATTGACATTGCAGCTGCAACAGAAGCTTTTCAAAGAAACCTAACAAAGAGCAGTTCATAATTTAACCTTGTCTCTTTTTCATGTCTCCCTCAAGTCATCCAGCTCATCCCAGGAGCGTCTGCACCAGCTGCCCTTCCAGCCGACCATGGATGAGTTGCACTTCCTGTCCAAGCACTTTGGCAGCACCGAGAGCATCACGGACGATGACGGGGGCCGACGCTCGCCGCATGCCCGCCCTCGCTCTCGAAGCCTCAGGTGAGAGCACAGCAGGTCATGGGCAACAAGACAGTTTGAGCAAATGAAGACAAGCCACTGGGCTGGCCATCTAGCCAACTTTGATTTAGTTTTTTTTACATGCAATTCGTCCATGGGAGCAGAAGCCATATACGGAATTAAGTGCTGGTTTCTTCTAGTAGCAGAAAGTAGCCCCCAGTCACTGAATTAGCATAAACATAATGCTGTGACATTTTTTTTCCAAATACAAAACATCATTATGTTTAAACCATAAGGTTGTTTACTGACTGCAGAAGTAACATACCAACATTGCTCAAAGCCTTATTTGTAAGTAGTTGATTTGTGGAGATTATCTGGTGAAGAAAAGAAAACAAAGGTAACCAAAATTCATCATGTCAAGCTTTTATGAAAGGACTTTCGGCTGCCCTTTAGGATTATGAAAGGAAAACTTTAGTTAGTCTGCAGGAACAACTTTCTTCTGTCATGAAGAGATACAGAGGGCTCTTAATCATGACCTAGAGTACAGGCCTTTTTGTTGCTTATATAATTCAAATATTATTGTGTATGTATAATGTATTTGTCAGTGCTGTTGAATGCTATATTTTCTACAGCTGCCATTTTTAATAAGAGGAGTGATTCAGTAAGCTTTTTTTTTTTTATTAAAGAAAATATTTATTAGTATGCTATTATTAATTATATGTATGTAATGTAAATATAATATAAAAATATTTCCTGCTCATGTAAATCTACACATACAGTAGTATATACAGTTTCTCATCATCCAGGTGTGTGCAGTGTATTATCATATATTAATATTAATAAAAACAGCAGTGGAAGAAGTATTCAGATCCTTTAACTAAGTAACAATATCACACTAAAATACTTAAAGTAATAGTACTGCATTCAACATTTTAATAGTATGTAAAAGTGCATAAATATTATTAACAAAATGTACTTGAACTATCCAAAGTATACAGTATATTATGTTAGATTATCACTTATGCGTAAACAGCATTTGTATGCTGTAGTAGAGCAATGGGGAGCCAATATTAACTACTAGTTGAAGAATAATGTGTAATATGTAACTTTCTGCCGCTAGGGGTCTCTCAACCAAAACAATGGATTGTAAACACAGACGTTTGATGACGTTGGGAAGTTGCGTGGAATTATGGGAGTTTTTATTGCTAAACACTATCGTTGATTAGAATGCATCTGTTCACGGACGAGTTTACCCATTCAAGTTTATTCACATTACGTTTAGTAACGTTTATTCATGTCATGCTAATAAAATAGCTGCAGTTTCCCCAACATAATAAATTTTTCTTGATTCAATCTGTATTGGTAGCTAGCTGACCAGTTAGCTAGTGAGCCAGCAAGCTAACATTAGCGGCTAATGTTAGCAGGTTTTAGCAGCTAAAACCACACGATCACAGTATATTTCACATGCTAATGTCACCTTTTGGATTTTACCGGTCGGACGGGGTTTGTTGTAACACTAGCTAGCTACTCAGCGAGGCTGGGAGACTGGTGTGGTTGGGGATTGCAGGGGGAATCTCCAGGACGGCTACGATGTTCGATTGCCGTTGTCAGCAGCTGGAGAACATCTCCCAGCTGCCCGATCTCCCCCTTCACTTTTCTGTAATCTTAACTATTTGTTTTGGTGCTTAACCCACCTGTCAGGTTAATTTAGCTAACTAACTGTAAAGACAGTGAAGGGTGGAGAAATTCGGCAGCTAGGAGATTTTCAGTACAAACAGTGATAGCGTTTACGGAGACGTAGCTAGCTAACATTATGGATGGCCGATGTTGTGACTAGGATGCCTGGGTCTGATATTCTCTGTTTCCCGACGTTTCATTAAACTGCCATTAGCGTCCTAAGCACCCGGCACCGGCTGGGGCTAACGTTAACTAGCTATTGCTACATGTCCTGGCTGTGTTGTCAGCTATCATCTAGGGGTGGGAGAAAAAATCGATACAGCATAGTATCGCGATATTTTCCGTGGCAATACTGTATCGATACACAGATGCCAAGTATCGATCTGTTATTATATATGTGTTGGTCAGTTTGTCTGCTTGACAATCCCATTTTGCAGCAAAAAAATTTAAGTGAGATGAGCAAACAGAGAAATGTCTCTTTTCAGATAAAACAGATGTTGCGATAAAATAATATGTTTAAAATCTCAATAATATCGTATCGTGACATAAGTATCGTGATGATATAGTATCGTGAGACCTCTGGTGATTCCCACCCCTACTATCATCCTGAATGAAGTCTCTTTGTGCCGGGGGAGTGAGGCAGGCAGACCGCAGTGTGCTAGCTGGCTAAATTAGCATTAGATTAATTGTCTATCTATACAGCTAACGTTAATGTTACTAGTGAACTTATTCATGGGTTAGCGCAGTGCTGCTTTTATCCATGGTCAAAACAATCATACTACTAATAACTTAATAAGCGTGTTGAACGATGTTGTAACCCTATAATGTTATCCACCAAGCATTAGCTAGCATTAACGTTAGCTACTTGTCAACCAGCACATACATTGTAGTAACATTAAGCTGGATAAATATTGATATGTATCAATAAATAAGGTTTCTTCTGTATTACTGTGTTGCAAAGTGGCATGTAATTAATCACAAAATGATACCTTTTGGCAGAAAAAGCAGAGTTACCAGTATTTTTTTCTGTGACATTGTATGATTTACAATTACTCTCGAACGTAGCATCTGGGTGCCCGTGTTTTGACAGAAGTTACGAGTAACTAGATGGTGAAAGGTTATATGACACTAAATGAAACATATGAAAATAAAATAACAGATTTCTGTGGGTTTGCCATTTGATGGAAACATTTGGAATAGTGTAACTTCACAACTAAAAAAATATATATAACATAGGTATGGTCGTTTTTAGACATTTAATGCATTGTACCTTTAAAAGACCAAAACCGATAATGAATTGATCCTACTAATAAGTATTGGCTGTGTAGCCAAATCAGATATAGCTTATTCCTCTGTGACATACAGTAAAAAACTTAAAAGTAAAACTCTTAAAAACACAATAGTCCCCAACAACAAATGAGCTCTTTACTCCTGTTTAAGTAACTGTTTTAGAAAATTATTGAACATTTTTTTTTTTTTATTTAGTATATATTTGGATTTTTTCAAAGATTTTCGTCTTCAGTGAATTGCCTATGACTGAGTGCCTCATATAGGGTTGGGAAGTTAAAGTTGGAAAGTATTGAGAGACACACTCACATACATTATTGGTTTAGGCCTTAATCTATTACAATATACAGTACTACCGGGTAGATAAATCTATGCTGTAGCATCATATTTTATAGGCTGTTTGTATGTTTTGTGTGTAAAATATTTACAAAAGCAAATTTTGTACCCCTGAATTGTATTAAAGTAGAAGTAGAGAGTAGAAGAAAATGGAAATACTCAAGTTATGTCTTTACATGTAGTTGCTTTCCACCACTATTATATCAGTCCACCTTCCAGTGCTTTAAGCCTCTTCAGAGTGCTGCAGTTTCTCCATTAGCAGAAGTCTCTGGTATGCACTCCCTCCAACCACACATATTAAAGCCTCTACTCTCAATTGCAACATGCATACACATCACCACTTTCATCAGTTTTAATATTAAGCTCTTCAGCAGTTGCTACACTAGATTATCTCCTCTCTTGTGGTTTCAGTATACAGAATGCCTTTATTGTGTACCTGTATTCATATCATATCTTTGTGACGTTAAACTGTTTAATATGCTTTTCTTTTGTGAATGTTTATTTTGGCACTGTATGAGTTTTACGATATAACAAGTAGTAAGTTTTTCTTTGGGGGGGGGGGTTCTGTCACATGTTCATTTTGCATAGCCTTATATCTGTGCATGTGTGTGTGTGTAGGAGAGTGTGCATGTGACTCTGAATGTGTTCCTGCTTGTCTGACGTCTGTACCATGTGTGGCGTGACGTGCAGGAGGTCACCAGATCAATTAGAGAAACTAAACTGAGTGCAATTGCGATTAGCATAATGTACAGACAGGATGGACATGAGGGGAAGCAGTGAATTATTCCTTTATTCAAGGGAACAGTACAGAATTACATCTCACCGACTGCCTCCCCTCACTCTCTCCCGCTCTGTGTGTTTGTCTCTCTTCAGCCCAGGGCGCTCTCCATCCTGCTATGACAATGAAATAGTGATGATGAACCATGTCTACAAGGAACGCTTCCCCAAGGTCGGCCTCATACAAACAAATACACAATAGTAAACGATGCATCTATGCACACATTAAATACACACTCAAACAGTATGCATGCATACCTCTTTAGCTACACTGATTTACATTTAAAACATTTGTTGTATTTTTTCGAGTATTTTTTTCAAGGGCGACACAAATTAATGCTAATTATTTGTAATGGCAGGATTCAGATCATGTTGGTGATTAGCTGACGATACGTTGAACACCACATTGGGTGAACATGTGACCAGAACAACAAGTAAACAAGCTAAAAAATATTCTTTAGAACAGACGACGGCTCCAGGCGAACAGTAGATCAGACAGTTCTTGCTAGAGCAAAAAGGTTTTGCCTGGGAAGTAGACGGGTACCATTACAGTCTTTGTAGACTAACATCAGGGACTGAATCAACTACAGGAAGCTAATGTAGGGAGCATAGCAGTGGGGTGTTTCGGCAACGTGAAGATCAAAAAGGCTGCTACATTTTGGATCAGTTGGAGGGATATGACCACCTGCAAAATGATATAAGCTAGCAAGACTTGGAGATGTTTAATGACTGCAGCAACATTAGGGTATCCCCAAATGCTCTGAGAGCAACAGCCGGTCATTCACAAAAGTATTTTCCTTCAACAAGGAGCAGATCAGTCTGAGTGTAAGATTGGGCTTCAGTGATGAGCCAGCCAGGCAGCAATATTATGCCAGCATGCAGACACTCGAGCCACAATATTTATTGAGTCAGAGTATAAGTATCCCCAGTAGCATCATTGTTAGGGCGCATACCATAAAACTGTAATGTCCGCAGTTTGACTCCCAGCGACGGAGAGTCCAAATGTTTCCTGCCTCTTTTTCCGCTGTGATCTCTGTATTTCGGCACCCTTGTTACTTACCATTCTCCTCCTACATACAACATAAAGACAGTCAGTCAGAGAGCAGCCTCTGGGATTTTATTTTACAGTTCTTTGTAAGCTGTTGACACTGCAATGTGTGAAAACTCCTGGAGGTCGTCCATGTCTGACCTATGAGTCAGGTCTAGCAAAGTCAAATTAGATCAGGTATCTTGCTCCAGGCCAATATGTAATCAAACCGTAAGCTAACCTCTTAAAGCTGCCTGCATGCGTTATATACTGAAACATAGATACACGACTCAATGTCTGAGAGATACTTTTAGATACTAGATAACTATTTCTATGGACAGGGAAACGTATGTCCGGAAATGTGTGTCACTCTACAAGCCGGTTTCCTCAAACACTTGCCTGTACTCACAAACACATACACCTGCATCATCACCCTGTGCTCATTCACAGTGATGCATTTTAAAGCAGTGCTAACAAGGCTTCCCACATACAATTGCACACTTCTAAGGACTGGAATAGTAATTCATAATTAGTATTTAATGGATGCTTAATGGGGTCTAAATTCTGACGTCATATGTTTCCTAAACATTTGTTACACAAGTGAGACTTGGAATAATTCAGACTGCCTCATGTTCTTCCCAAAAGACAATTTAACTATTTGCCTCTTACTTTTTTCACATTTAACATAATATTCTTTGTGTGACATTTTATAGCAGCTATAATCCAAAAAAATTTATTATAAAAATGTATAAAATGACAATGTGAAAGGGCTCGTAGTGCTGAACCTACAGCATTCTAAATGAATTATCCCTTGAATCTGCAGTTCCCCTCGGCTTTACTTTATAGAGAGTTTCAGCTCATTGTCTCATTGTTAGGTGTCGTTTTCGACTGCAGCAGGCAGCTGTTTTCAGTAAAAAAAGCTCTAAACATCCACCTGACAACATGATAGCAACTGTCTGTTAACCATCATCTTGAATTAATTTAGGCCACAGCTCAGATGGAGGAGAGGCTGGCAGAGTTCATCCACAACTACTGCCCAGAGAGCGTCCGGCCACTGGCCGATGGGGTCCTTAGTTTCATCCACCACCAGGTAGCTGAGCTGTCCAGAGACTGCCTGACCAAATCACGTGAGGGTCTCATCACCAGTGTCTACTTCTGTGAACTGCAGGAGAACCTGGAGAAGCTGCTGCATGACGTGAGTTGTGACACGCGAGTCATGGAGATGGAGAGGAATGTCAGTTCAAACACTGCACATCACTAACCTGTCTCTCTGTCTGCCTGTCTCTCCCTCGCTATCAGGCTTATGAGCGCTCAGAAAGTTCGGAGCTCACCTTCGTCATTGAGCTGGTCAAAAAGCTCTTCATCATCATATCTCGTCCAGCCAGGCTCCTCGAGTGTTTGGTGAGTTTCATCCCTCTACCTGATAATGTCGTGAGTTTTAGGAAACAGCCACTCAATACACACTGATATGGAATCAACAAATGAGCATCTATTGAATCAAGTGACAAGATCCTTGTCTTTTCTGAGGGCCTTTCACATTCTGAGTATGTTCTGCTTCATCTGCTGGGAAAGACTATTGTCCTCCCACATGGAGATGGTGGTCCACTCCTTCACACTGAAATGGCATTAAAGAATGAGCAGAAGTGGGTCAGGCTGTCTGCGGTGCATTCAGTTTGAAGTGATGAAACAAATATGTCACAGCTAGAAGCTGACTTTAAGGCTTTTTTTTATCTTTTACATTACATTTGTTTTACTTGTGACAAATAAAAAGACCTGGTATCTTTTTTTTGTTTTTGTTTTATTTTCCTATTTAGTTTGGTGGGGGCACAGGGATCTAAGATAACGGTGCTATATGTATACACTCATCCAAGGAATGTACACGTCATGATACATACCTGCATGCAATCTGTGTGCCCACACATCCGTCTTAGATTTTTACAACATAGAAACCAAAAACCTTCAATTATGGCAAATTAGCAACACAAATATAGGCCCAATGCCAGTCACACCCCTTACTACCCCTTATGCCCTATATACCTTTAACCCCATGGCTGCAGAAAGAAGAATAAATAAGTAAATAAAAGCAAAATTTTAGTATTTCAGTCATCAGAAAAGAAGGGAAAACAATCATACTGGAGAGATAAAAAATAATAATATTACTTTTTGGGCTTCATTCAGAAGAACTTGAAGAGATTATAGCTCCTTGTACTCTTTGTAAATGCTTCTATTAATATGAGTTCATCAGAATGTTGTCATATTATAACATGGCTATCTTTTGCTGCTGTTAAAGGGGCATTCCACAGATCTTACACATGGAGCTCAGTCGCATGAGGAGTACTGCTCAGCGTGTGAAAACAGTTGTGTAATCTCTTCTGAGGCTCTGAAAGGAGCGCTCCAAAGTCTGAAAAATAACCTTGATAATGTCATCAGGGTTAGGCTTGAGACTTATAATGTTTAACAAAATGGCTGCATTATAAAGTGGAGGTGTGGGGCTTGAAAAAAATGTGCATTTAGAAGGCAGGTAAGGTTTAATGAAAGACACTTTAGAGTAGCATTATGGGAAAGATAGGATCTAGCATTTTTTGCTTGACCCATACTAGGGACCAAACGTCAGAATATCTCTTTGGCTTCGACTTTTGAACCATTCTTTTTTAATGTGAGTCCCCGACTTCATGGAAATGCAGTACTAAATTGCGGAAGGATCCTTTTAAGCCTGCGGACAAAACTCTTTAATGAGCAGGAAGTCTTAGGAAGGATTTCTCTAACAAAATTTCAAAACATTACAAAACAGGGTATGTAGCGAGTCAATATAGAACCCTCTCTATAGATCATATCACCCCTGTCCTTCAACAACTCCACTGGCTCCCTATCAAATATCGCATTGACTATAGGATTCTCCTTCTCACTTTCAAGGCTCTCCACAACCTCGCAACTCCGTACACACCCTCCCAGACCCTCTGATCTGTCTCCTCAATTCTCCTCAACACACCTCCTACCCACTTAGCAACCATGGGAATTGGAACCTTCAGTCGTATAGCCCCTCATCTCTGGAACTCTCTCCCACAAACCATTCGTGAAATTAACCCTCTCCCAACCTTCAAATCACAGCTCCAAACACTTTTTTATTAGATTAGCACATTCCGTCTGCCCACGCCATTCATACTTCTTACTATTGCTGTATTTGTCCTTTGTTTTGTTTTTACGTAGCTGTCTATGTTCTTGTTTTTTACTGTTTTACTGCTGTAAGGTGACCTTGAGTGATGTGAAAGGCGCCCATAAATAAAATGAATTATTATTATGAATATGTTGCAGACGTTGGAAGCAACATGCAATTGCAAAATACTTGATATTTTTAAATGGTCATTCAGTGTAGCTGCATTAGAATCAAAACTAGTGGATGTGAAAACACATTACCAGAGCTCTGCTCTACACTTGCACTCGTGTTGCATATTTCCGACATCCCCTTGCATTCACAAATGGCTGCTAATGTACACTTGTGGCTGCTAATGTGCACTTGCTTCCAGTAAATGTAGTTTCACCCTAAGCATTATTAATACAATATATTTTAATGTATGAATTAAGATACTGTATTATGCAGTAGAGGTCATGGTTTTGTTTAAGCTGTCGGTACATCAGACACAGCAGAGTATGTGCTTATCGCCGCAGGATATTTTTCCAACTCAAAACTGTAAAATTTTCTTTCCACCTCTTGTCGATCTTCTCAGCAGCACATCAAATCTGCTGGGAGAGAGAGCCGTGTCCTTGACTTGTTGATACTTACAGTACATAACTCACTTCAACTTACTTAGTAATAACAATATTATTATCATATTGTTATTACTAATGCACAGGATGCTTAGCCATACCTGGCAATCAGCTCACTGATTGATGGCCTCACATGTTTGTCATTGGCGTGGTCCCTACTTCAACCACCCTTCCTCTCATCTTTCCGTTGCCAAGGCAACCGCCAGAAGAGGTCGATAGGGTCAGGCAGGATATGGAGGGGACTTAAGATCCTCACAGCCCTTAGGTTATAGAGGAGAAGACACACACAGATAAGATGTTGTCCACGGGTGTAGAGTTCATTAAGTATTCAAGTCAGCTACGAGTTCTGATTTGGTGAAAATGTCACGCAGTCGGTCGGCTGTAAGCTGCAGGGATATTATCCTTGAGCAGAGCAAGCTATCAATGAGTCAGGTTAATTCCCCCTTTCTGTACTCTTTCTTTTTTCTCCGGTCAAGGGGAGCAGATATGAAAGAGCAGGGAGGAGGGAAATGATCCCGGCTGCCCCAGGCTCTGCTTTCTAATCAAAATGTTATTCCACCAACAGGAATGAAATTGAATCCCACAGGACAACACAAAAGGCTGTTTCATTGCAAAAATAAAGCAATTTAAAGTTGGGAGGTGTATTAACACTGATTGTGTTTGTTTGACAGCCCTATAGCCGTGTTTGGTCATGAATTTGCAGCAGGTTGAAGTAAATTTTAGTTTTTTAATTATAAGTTGGGCACACCTTGAATTACTGACAAAATATAACATTAGTTCAGTTATCAAATCTTTTTGTTTCTGCTAACTAGGAGGTCAGTTATCATGGTTTAATACCCAGTTGTAAAAATAATCAATATTGTGATATACTGTGGTACATTCTCTTGTAATATGTTATCAACATTTTGGCACCAGTCAGAGCCCGACTGATGCTGGAATTTTAAACCAGATATTTGGAAGTAAAAAAAAAAAAAATCATATAACTATATATTGGCTGATAATTACTTTTACAAACATAAACACATAACATAAACAAACAATCTTTCTTTTTAAATTGTGACCAAGTTACATACTAAGCAGGACATTTTGCAGTTGAAAATTCTACTTAAATGGCTTCTTTTTTTTTTAAAGGGACTGGTTACAGCTTTTCAAATGTAAATATTTGCTGTTTTTTCAGTCTTCTATGATAGTAAATTGAATATCTTTGGATGTTTGACTGCTGGGTGAAAAAAAGCAATTTGAAGATGCCATTGGACATTGAAACTGTGATGTGATATTTGTCACTATTTTCTGAGAGCTTATATACCAACAATTAGTCAATTAATGGACAGAAGAATCATATTTTTCACATCATATTTTTACTCTTCAGTTACAAATATGTCATAATATATATTAGACACACGATATCGCCGTATTAGGATACCATCATGACTTTGGGGAGAATATCATTAAAAGTCTTATAGCAAGATGAGTTAGTCTTACTCAACAGTGCCATCATTTAAAATAATTCAGTTCCTGTAAATGAAAATTTGTTTGAGGATTAATAAACAATTTCAAGAGAGAAGTGTTTATTTTGAAATGGCAATCATCTGGTGTTGACAGGAGCTAATTAGAGTTTTTTGAATTCACTTGTAGAGATGATGTGGCTCCAGCACTGGCCTTCAAGCCTATTTGAAGGTGTTAAAACTGTGGACTTGAAGATGTTTTATATCGCTGCACTGAATGTTATAAATAAGCAGTGATCATTGTGTTCACCCTGCTGTGATCAAAGTGATCATTGTGTTCACCCTGTTACTTTAGCTCCTATTGGAGTACGTCTATATGAGTACTGCATTTAAATTCTGATGGTAGATATTCTGCAGTTATATTGTAGCTTCCTTTAGCACTTAATTATTTTCTTCTCCAATGATAGGAGTTCAACCCTGAAGAGTTTTACCATCTGCTGGAGGCAGCGGAGGACCATGCCAAGGAGGGACAACTGATGAAGGCAGACATCCCTCGATACATCATCAGCCAGTTGGGGCTGACTAGAGACCCACTGGAGGGTAAGAGAAAGGGAAAGAAAAGATATGTAGTTCTGGGTTTGTTGTACAAATGTAGCTTTAACAGGGAATACTGTATGTCCACAGAAAATATGTGTAAAATCTTTTATTTGTTCTGTTAGACATTGGCTGTTTCCTTGTGGTAAGATGATTTAACAGTGATCTTGTATTGAATTCCATCAAACCACACATAAAGGAATAGTTCAACATTGTGGGAAATACATTTTTCCACTTTGTTTCCAAGAATAAGATGAGAAGATACCACTCTCAAGTCTGTGCGTTACTGAGTGTGAGCCAAGAGGTGATTAGCTTAGCTTAGTATAAAGACTGAAAGCTGTGGGTAACAGCTAGTTTGTCTCTGTCCAAAGTGACAAAATATCACCATTAACACTGGATATTATCACTGGATAAACTGTTCTTTGTCAAGAAATACTTACACCCTATAACTTCCTCTAAAACCCCACCTTGTCAGGTATTTTTTTTGCTATAACTTGTTAATTAGCAAGCTTTAGAGGTGCTAGTAGGTGGATTTTTCAAAAACAAAGCCAGGCTAGCTGTTTCCCCATACTTCTGTTTTTTTAGCTAAGCTAATCACCTCCTGGCTCTAGCTCCATACCTAATGGGCAGACATGAGATCAATCTTGCTATTTAACTCTCTGCAAACTAACCTTTTTCCCAAATGTTCAAACTATTCCTCTAAGTTCCTTTAAGTTAGTCATTGTAGTTTGTCCCATTAATTGATCCCGCTTATCAACACGATCAGCACTTGGAGCAGCAACAGTGACTGCGAGCCACATCTCATCTAGGGAATTAAGTCACTTTAAAACCCTTAGCGCCTGGATGTCGCAATTTGTGTCAAAATGTGTAACTCATAACTCAAAGTAAAATTTGAACACACAGACATTAATGCACATATTTTTAAATTCAGTGTGACCCACACTTCCTGAGGATATAATCTCTGAAGTCCATGAGATATCACAGAAACATTTTCAGGTTTTTAAGTTGCCTTCAGTTCCAAAGTAATCCAAAGATAGTTGTCTGTACATATATGGGTACATTGCAACCAGGAACTGCTAACAGCTAATTCTGCGTACTTTTAATTGTGCCAATTTGTCAAAATGTAAAGAAATATTGGCCCACACAAAAACACAGCCCACAGCTAACTAACTGACTCCATGGCAACATTATACATCCTGGTCACATCCTCCAAAGCCACCAAATGATCATAACTGCATTTCCAAAACTTAGGATAAGTATCTCCAAATTGATGAAAGTAATTAAATCATAGAATAATAATAGGAATTACAAAATTCATTAATATTTGCTATCAGTATTTTTCTGATACTGACACCCTTCTATATCCATTAATTTACAGATATTTGCCCTGTGTTGAAAACTGTAAACATACAGACAATACAGTCAAAAAGTCAGTGGTTGTCTTGTTCGGGTGCAGTTGTCTCACAGTATCAGTCTTTCAACATCCCTGCATTAAGCTATCGATCAGCTTTATTGGTTGTTCAGCACAAGGATGTAGGAGATGTAAAGTAGACTGGCTGGATCATTTGCTGGTTGGTGACGTGGTGGCATCGCTGTCTTTCATTAATCATCATGGCTCAGACTGTGCCCCCAAATTCACATTTCTAATTCACATCTGCTCAAGCCGCTCCCGGTCTCATCCATCAGGAGCTGTTCATTAGCTGATGGGTTAAGTGACATGCAGTGACTCTTCACAAAAGTTTTATTTTTGAATTCATGAAGAATACGTGCCTGCCAGGCCTTTCTCCGCTTATCTCTGCTAACAATGTGCCACTTGATATCTTGATCTTGCACTTTTTTTTGCACCTACATTGTCATGCAAGGCACACATGCACACCCACGTAGCTGCTTGCACACTTTCACACTCATTTCTTTTTTTGGCTCCTTGGCTCATAGAGACCGTTGACAAGATCAGTTGTTTTCAGCGTCAAAGAAAAAGCGACAGAATGTAGGATTGTCACCTCAGTGACTTTAATTTGACATTAAGTTAATATCTACAATGCGGCTTTGTTAACGCTTTGCAAAGTTAATTATTAGTCAATTGTTTGCCTGCTTCAACTAAACAGTACTATAATCAGTGTATTCCAGCAGCTGTCACATACAAGAGTGGAAGAACACTGAAAATTAGCTGCCAGTGCTGCTCAAGAAAGGAGAAGGTACAAAGTGAGGGGGAGGGGAAGATGAAGGAGACAAGAAAAATAAATAGAACAAGCTATTTTAACTCTCAGGTTTTTCTTTCTGTGATCTGACACATTTGGTTTTTCATCTGTTTTGAAAAATGTAATAGCTGTTTTGTTTAAGATGTCTGAGCAGCTGCATTTTTTTTATCTGCTCACAGCAGCTTGGGAGGCTTGGCGTTTTAGCATGAAAAATGTCTCTGTTCATTTTGACACCATGTTGCTTGATTGACTAACATGCTTCTCAACAGAAATCGTGAGCCTTGACAGCTACGACAGTGAGGGTCCTCATACTCCAGAGACTGATGACTCAGCAGAGGTGAAGAACACACAAAAACAGACAGATCTGTGTTTACATGTATTCACACACAATATGACTGCATATACACACCCCCATTCAAACACACACACACAGCTATCTTCTCATCAAAGAAACAATCACATTTGAGCATTTAATTGAAACAGCCTTTGTGTTGATTTGAATTATAAATTTAAAATGTATCACCAGGGAAAAGGGAGGGCCATTAAGCCACCGAGTGAAGAAGATTTTCAGAGCATCAAACTGATCAGCAATGGAGCGTATGGGTAAGCAATGGATTAACACCTCATTGACCCCTCCAAACCAAATGAAATCCAATGAAGCTATTATGTATGGTTTATTTAACCTCAATACGCTGTGGAAGACTATGAAATGGGGTAGAGAGCTCCGGGAAAAAAAGCATTACAGTAAGTGTTTCCAAGGTCAATAATCAATCAATAATCAATCATATATTGTAGTGCTTCATGAAGAACTGTTTAAAGAAAATCAATAAAACTCAATGACACTTTTTTTAAAAGACATTTTCAGACATATATTCAGGCACTGGTTTGTAGAATAATTTGAAAGATGACGTATTGGCATGAACTTGAAGTGTACAACTAAAATGCAATCCATGGGGATTTTAAAGCAATGTTTGGTCTCCTCTTGGTTGTAATCAGTGCACATGTTGCTGTAATTTAAAAGATTATCTAAGAGTTTATCTAAAGCTTGGCTCCATCAGAAAGGAGCCTGCATTATCTGCCCATTTAAAAGAGAAAGGATATGTCTGAGGTAGGCTACAAAAATTCAGTTCAGGATTAAAAGAAATTGAAAGGTTACTAGCGTGAGGCTTGACATTGTGTACCATTGGGTTTTAAGTCTTAATATCCATTCAGCCATACTGTATGGAATTCATGTCTAACAGTAGATGGAATATCTTGTCTATTTTTAAATCTTCTCATACAATACACTTAATACTGGTCTCACCACTTTTACCCTGCTTTCTTTCCTCCATACATCATCTTGGCACCACCAGTCCCTTCGGTTTTCACTCTTGTCTCACCTTCTCTCCAGTGCCGTCTACCTGGTGCGCCACAGAGAGACACGTCAGCGTTTTGCCATGAAGAAGATCAACAAGCAGAATCTGATCCTTAGGAACCAGATCCAGCAGGCGTTTGTAGAGAGAGACATCCTCACCTTCGCAGAGAACCCGTTCGTCGTCTCCATGTTCTGCTCCTTTGAAACTCGGAGACATCTGTGCATGGTCATGGAATATGTTGAGGGTAAGGGAGTCAGATTTAATTGGATTGCAGACTTTTATTACACAGAGGGAGGACTCAAATTGAAAAGAGATTTATCATTCATGAGACCACTCGGAATGACTGGGTGACTTTTCTGTTCCGTTCGCCCTTCCTTTTTATGTGTCAGGCATCTGAGGAAATGTTGGTTCAGGTTTCTTCATTTATTTAAATCTGGATAAAAGTGTCAGCTAAACGCCTGAATAGCAAATAGTGATTTTGTCTGCTCAGATTCAGGAAAATGAAAGCAATATGGTGACTCTTATTTCACTATAACAATGATTCTCCACCATGTAAAGTCAAACAAGGTCAGTAGACAAGTGGCTGCAGAAGGTCTTATTTTATCTGTTGGTGCACAGACACACTGAGGCATGCAGGGTAGTTGTGAGTGACTTGTGTGGGATGACACTGCCAAACGTGCTTTAGGGGGTGCAAAGGTGGATTACAAGGCAATAAAAAAAGAATAATAGAATAGAAATATACAAAATTAAAGGTTGATACCTATTTATAAGCACAGGTACACCACAAAAATAGGAATGCTATTGTAATGAATCACATATTATGATGCTATTCTGCCTCATCAGAGGATTAAATGATATCATACTGCAGACTTTCTGTGCTTCCGTACCATTTGTCTAAATCATATACAGACTTTCTGTGCTTCCGTACCATTTGTCTAAATCATTTTCATTCAATATTTCTCAAGCAAGAGTAAATGATTTCCTGTCGAAAGTATGAGATGGATAAATCCACTCACACTAACACAAGAACTTTTGTTCTTTTTTGTTTTGTGTTCTCAGGTGGCGACTGTGCCACTTTGTTGAAGAACATCGGGGCTCTGCCTGTGGAGCTGACAAGGATGTACTTTGCTGAGACAGTTTTAGCCCTGGAATACCTGCACAACTATGGCATCGTCCATAGAGACCTTAAACCTGACAAGTGAGTGTTTAAAGCTGCGCTAATCAATATTTTTATTTATTTATATTAACACAGGCTCAAATGACTACATGTGATGTGAAAGAGGTGGCTTGTAGTGACAGACTCACAGAGATTTATCACCCAACTGCAGTTCCTCTCAGCTCTATGGTGCTTTTCAGCATCTTTCAGGTCATTGTTTTGGTTTTAAAGCCAGCAATTGACCCAGACAGAAACTAAACCGAAATACTTCAGGGTCCATCTCGGTCTCGATGAAAAGTGCATTCATCTGCAGCACGCCAGTCTCATGTGTCTATATCTCCACTTAAGCACTCTCCCTCTGGCATATTATGCAATACCTGACTACCTAAATGACAACCTGTGACCTTGGCATAGCTTTCAAAATAACCACATACTCCATTATATTTACCTTTTTATTGCAATGTGCTAAAAATGAATGTCTGTTTTCTTTCTTCTAATAGTCTACTCATCACCTCCATGGGACACATTAAGCTTACAGACTTTGGCTTATCGAAGATGGGTCTAATGAGCCTCACCACCAACCTGTATGAGGGACACATTGAAAAAGATGCCAGAGAGTTCCTGGATAAGCAGGTACAGTACCTGTATCTAGCAGTGTGTATTGTAGGCTTTTAGACTTTAATTGAAGTACTTTATCACTGCATTATAAAATAAGAAAGGCTGCAGACAGATAATTAGCATGGCATTCGCAGCATCTTTTAGTCTTCTCCAGCCATGTGTACCAACCTGGTAAATCATCTGGCAAAATCAATCATCTCCATTACAATGTTTACTGTGTAGTCTGAATTAGTGAATCATTAATGATCTCCATCTCCATTACAATCCCGTTTTTAGCAATTATAGTTATTGTTTATGTTCTGAATAAAACCGGTCATAATCATTCAGATCAGTCAGCTCTTCTGGGTTAAAGCAGTCATCTGTTTGTCTGTCAGTAATCAACTCACATCTGGGGATGAAACAGACCAGGGCTTTGCTTTTCATGTTTCTAGTGGAGATTCTCAGAGTGTTTCTCATTTACTCAATGATGATGTCTCTGTTGTGTAAGACAGCATGCACATGTGTAATCACTCACAAGTGCATACATTTTATATTCACTTTTAGATCTCCTGAACAGCAAATCATTACTAAACAACATATATGTATGATGTATATGTATGTTAGAATGAAACCTTAAACATGTCATCAATGTGGAACATGTAAAAAGACGGAACAGAAGAGATAAGTGAATGATTTCCATTTTACTGCCTTTAGTGGTAAAGGGTTGGTTTGACCAAATCCCCCCAAAAAAGAGAAATAACTCCCACTTACCACAAGTAGAACTTAGCCATGCAAATTATTTCAGTTTTATGAGACTTCTTCTACCATATTAAGGAAATTGATGAGATTTATTTGTTGGTGTTTACAGCATTTAAAAAAAAAAGGACATTTGAAAAACTCAACAGTCTCTTTTCGTGTCCAGTTACCTGAAAAGTCCACAGATCTTGCTTTAAATATTTATAACTGTTTTAGTTAATAATCAGTCTAAATAATCGTCATTGTTTTGGCACGGTGGCAGAATTCTCAGCGGCAGAGATCTCAAGTAAACCAAAATTATCTGAATGGATAGATACCACTGGGGGTAAATGGTAAAAATGCTTTTTTGTCATTTGGATAAGCTGATAGTTAAAGTCCCCCTTCTCCCAAAAATATTTTTTTTCTAATTGTTACCTCATTGAAATGAAACGTGTGACGTAGTGCTGAGCGACGGACAAATGTTAAGAGACTACAGCTTGCAGAGATGAGCTGTGACGGTGTAGTATCAATATGTCTTTGAACGAGGACCTTTATAGGATATTTGAGGAAAATTGACAATAAATGATGAATGTAATTTGGACAGCCGCTTGGAAAGTTGGATTACATCACATAACATTTCCTAGATACCAACAACTTAAGTTTGTCAAGCATCTCCAACCCATCTTTTATTTATTTCTCTCTCCATTCTTTTCTTCCTCTGTCTTCCCTTCCCTCTTCATCACTCAGGTGTGTGGTACTCCAGAGTATATCGCTCCAGAGGTTATTCTCCGTCAGGGCTATGGAAAGCCAGTGGATTGGTGGGCCATGGGCATCATCCTCTATGAATTCCTGGTGGGCTGTGTCCCTTTCTTTGGAGACACTCCGGAGGAGCTGTTTGGACAGGTCATCACAGGTAAAAAAATATTGTTAACTTACTTTACTTATTTGTAAAGGCACTCTCAAACTGCACATCTTTAGCTATGAAAAGCAAACCACAAAAGCTGTACAGTATGTTTGCATTCAACTGGGTTATTGTCTTTCCTTCTAGTAAGTGGGTTATAGTAAGTGTACAACACTATTTTTAAGACTACCACAAAGTTTATAAAACAAATTGCGTATACTTTAAGGATCAGTAAAGTGTTACCATTCTTATCCAATACCATGCAACTCAAGCATGTGCTGTAATCTGAGCAGAGTTTTTAAGCCTTTAGATTTTGAATACTGCTCCAGATAGAATAGTTTTCTCCCATGTTTAAAATGTCTTGTTTCCCCTGCTGACATGCAGGTATTAAGGGCAAATTTGCAGTAGTTTTGGACTAGCCTTCTGCAAAAGGAGGCAATTTTGTTCTTCCTGGTTACACTGACCTTTTGATCTCTCTTTGTTATCTCTGTTAGACGATATAGTTTGGCCAGATGGTGATGAAGCTTTGCCTGCGGATTCCCAGGACCTCATCTCTGCCCTGTTACAGACCAACCCTCTTGTGAGGTTGGGTACAGGTACTAACATTTGCATTTACTTGATATCAGAGCTCTGATTTGCACCTGTTTTACGTTGGTATTAGGAATGCATAGTGCTATTAATGAGGACTTGTCCAAAGAAGCATTCAGGCTCACAAATATTATGTCAAAAGACACTAAATAAACTCAATATTCCACAAATATGAATGTATCGGTTGGTTTATTGGTTGCGGTGGCAGGCGGCAGGCTAAGCAAGGTAATTAAGACGTCCCTCTCCCCAGAAACGTCTTCCAGCTCTTCCCGGGGGATCCCGAGGCATTCCCAAGCCAAATGAGATATATAATGTTTCCAACATGTTCTGGGTCAACCCCGGGTTCTTCTACTAGTTTGTTATGCCCGGAAAACGTCCAAATGGTGGTTCCCCAGGACGTTTCCTTATCAGATGCCTGAACCACCTCAACTGACTCCTTTTGACGTGAAGGCGCAGCGGCTCTACTACGAGCACTCTCCTGATTACTGAGCTCCTTACCTTATCTTTTAGGGTGAGCCCATCCGCCCTACAGAGGGAACTCATTGCAACCGATCTTTTGGTCACTACCCAAAGCTTGTGACCAGAGAGCAAAACAGTTACGTTAGGGGCCAAAACAAATAGCTGAAAGCCACAAGAAGCTGACGGAAACTGCAGTGTGGGGTAATAATTCTCTGTGTTTGTCACTATGAGAAACACCTTTCACATACATTTAACGGTAAGCAGCTTTAAATATACAGTCTATCCATATTGTATTTTGAGTGAGGCTGACAGGTTGTGTTGTTAATGCCACCAGGCGGAGCGTTTGAGGTGAAGCAACACTCGTTCTTCACAGAGCTGGACTGGAACAGTTTGCTGAGACAGAAGGCAGAGTTCATCCCTCACCTGGAGTCAGAGGAGGACACCAGCTACTTTGATAGTAAGTTTCTCTGGATTTATGTGTCCATAAAGTACATCAGTTACATCAATATTAGCTTTATGGGTTGTACAATAATTTTCTGACACCGTTCCAGTCAGAAATGCACTTTTTATGTTGAACTGACAGCTCATATATTTCATCTCCCTTCCCTCCCCTGTCAGCCCGCTCGGATCGGTATCATCACATCAATACGTACGACGAGGATGACACCAATGACGATGAGCCTGTAGAGATCAGACAGTTCTCTTCCTGTTCTCCTCGATTCAGCAAGGTTTGACTTTGTCTCTCTCTACCACTCTCTCCTCTTTCATTTCTCTCTTACACCGTTTTCCTTTTTTTCTCACTGTGTCAACCTTCTTTATTTTGTCACCCGACGCAAGAGTCTTAAAATGAAAAATAAGGTCCTACTTTCCAAAGAGCAGCATCAGGAGACTGGACTCAGGTCCCATACCTGGAGTTTAGAAAGTTTCACGGGGCATCTGTAACTGTTAGACCATTTCTTCTTATTCCTTTCGTCTCCAGTTTCTATTTTAAGCATAGCCCCACGCACCTTTAATATCAAGACCTCGCTCTACAAATGTGTGTTTAATGGCCCAGACAATCTTTCATCCTTTTTTTTCTGATCCATTCTTTCTGTGGCCATATCTCTTCTAATTCTGACGCTCTCTCTCTCTCGCAGCGTGCCAGCGTGTTCTTCCTCTCACACTTTCCTTCTCGGTGGGATTTTCTCACCTCATACTGTCATTTTTTTCCCCTCTCTTGGCTCTCTCCTACTTCATCCTCTCTCCCTCTCTCTCTCACTTGCTCTGTTTTTCCATCTGCCTTCCCTCTGTCTTTCACCTGGTCCATCCTCTCATGTTTGGATTGTGAGATTGTGAAGGAGCTCTTCAGACAATCGAAAAGTGCCTCATTGCTCAGTGCTCAATTTAAATTAATTCTGAGATGTTATTTGAAGTTTTGGTCAATGGCTGTTGAGTGGCCTCGCTCAAGCAAAGCAGATGAACAAAGTTCTACACACATGTAGTTGATTCATTATATCTTTTTGAATGTAGAGCTACATTGATTAGTTGAGGAAAAAGGCCATAAATGTGCAGGTTTTAGCTGCTCCAGTTCACAAAAGGCTTTATACAACCTTTTTCACATAATGCAATAGTACTCCCCAAAACCTGCAAACCGACTTTGATGTGTAAAATCGGTGGAGTTCCCCCATAAAGAATATGACATTCTGCTGGAAATACAGATTTATAATCTAATAATTCTTAATTGTAATACACTATAAACTCCCTGTTGGTTCCCTGTGCAGCTTAGCCCATCGTATCTATGTTCTTACTGTTTTTCTTTGCTTTCATTAACCTTTTATTGTTTTCTGCATTGCATTAATATCGCAAGCACTTCTAATGTCTACAATTGACTTGACTGTTTATCTGTGTCCAAAAAAAAAAAAAGAAGGCCTGGGAGCCTGAGGGTTCTGCACATTATCTTAGCTGGACAGAGATCTCAGATGTTGTTCCTGGGAAATTATGGAGCCATTGTCCTAGTTTGGGGGCTTCCATGATGGTTCCTCCTCTCCCCCTGACTCCTTATCATCCTTATCATCACTTGCAGCCATTTTCCTGATATACTCTATCATCCTGGATAGTGGCTATGACTCACTAGGCCTCGGCCACCCTCCTTCCACTTAGTGTATAGTCTCAGGGTGCTGGACTTTGGGGGAAAACCCTCCATGCATGTATATATTCATACATACATTACAATAACCTGATATCTGAAACAAATACAGTAAATACAAATGATTACAGCTAAGTAATATATAGCTGTAACCCCCACTCACCAGCTATATTTTTTCAAGAGCTGTTAATAACTACTAACAGATCAAATGATAATGTATCTGACTGTGTCCCCCTGCAGGTGTACAGCAGCATGGAGCATCTGTCTCAGCTGGAGCAGAAAGCCACGACCTCTGTATCCCGTCGGGAGCACAAGGGCCCACGGGAGGACAAGGTGACCAAGAGAGAAAGCCTAGGCAGCTTCAGCATGAGAGACAAGAGCTGGAGGACCGGATCCCCCGAAATGTGAGTGGTGGGCATTCTTAAATGAGGGGCTGTAGAGGCTTGTATGTATATAAGGTGGGGTGTTCTTTATACTTAAGATATGACTGAAGGTGATTCCTTGAAGGATTTTTCTCGTTTAGCAGCCTAGCTGTCACATACCTCAGTGTGCCTGAATAACTTTGCTTTCTTTCTCACTGACACCAATTTTGACACTTCTTGTATAAAAAGAACTTTGTGCGAGAGTTCACACTCACTTTGAGTCAACAACAGGCAACAGCTCTCACTTCTGCAAAGTTTGGAAAGTTGGAAAGTGGATTTGGATGGCTGGTTCATATGACTCACAGAAACCCAATATGTCTCTTCAAGATTTGTTTTGTTAAATATGCAAACACAGCTGCTTTTTTCACTCAAATTCAGTGCATAATTTTCCAATTTAGATACACAAAATGATATTGTATTGATATATCAGAATATTCATATTGGATTGAAAAAACAACCTCTCATTACCTTGCATGAAGCCTTTTAGTTTTTAGCCCTCCTAAATAAAAACATTTACTCTCATCCTGTGATCTAGATTCATTATACAGATTCTGTTCTGTTGCTTTGCTTGTCATGCTTTAAAGTAGCTCACAAATACTTCAACCTGCTAAGTCCAGACCTCATTTCTATTAACTGACACATTTCCCATTGAGAGCATACAGCAGAAACCGATTTTAATTGCTTTTCATAACTCCATTTCACCTCAATCTTTAGGAAGCATACATCTAGATTTCAATCTCTCCACATTCACATGTAAAATAAAATCATTCATTCATGCATTCTACATTTATAATGGTTAGAAAATGTGATAAGGTAAAAGTGGCTCAACATTTCTTACCTTACATATTGGATTTTCTCTCTCCCATATCAAGTACAAATTATCAGTATCTTGCCAGCTATGATTACTTTTTGGCTACAGCTCATTACATTCATTAATTTCTTTAATTAAAGGGGCCCTGTGGAGATTTCTTGTAAACTAAGTTATTTTTTACATTCAGTGTTTCTCACCAAAATGCACAGTCTGTGTCTTTGAGCTCTAACAGGTGTATTGAATGTGTTTCCTTCCTCATAAAACATTTGCAAAGCCATTGTTTACATCCAAGCAGTCTTCTTCCATCCTGCCTTTTCTGGCGCATTGCAGAATATCTTGGCGCGTTAGATTCAACTTTATTGTCACTGAACAGAGTACAGGTACTGAGACAACGAAGTGGGGATCCAGGGGGTGGTGTCACCGTGGTGCAGAGATCAGCACGGTGACCGCTGAGGGGAAGAAGCTGTTCCTGAGCCTGCTGGTGCTGAAACAGAGAGTCCTGTAGCGCCTCCCAGAGGGGAGAGGGGCAAACGGTCTTTGGCTGGGGTGAGAGGTGTCCCTAACAATGCTGCACGCCCTTTGCAGCCACCGCTTGCACTTGACAATGCCCAGCACAGGCCCTGAGCACGCAACTGGGGATGCCATCAGGGCCAACAGCCTTATCATTATCTCCATTTGATGATCAGTGATCAGATCAGTGGGATAGTGTGACACCATTGGCAGGAATGTGTATTGCGTCACCCCTGTGCATGTGCATGTGCAAACAAAACAGGGACCCAGTCATAGAACAACTGCTCCATAGCGCTGCTAGAAAAAAAACTCCACAGGGTACCACTACATAAATAATGTGACTAATTTTAGCCATGATAGCAGCAGGGCTGTAGAGATGGCAATGTCAGTTGATCAGTCCACCACTTTGGTCTTGATTAAAATATCTCAACAACTATTGGATGGATTGCCATGCCATTATGCATGACATTCATGACAAATCATGCTGACTTTGGTGATCTCCTGACCTTTTCTAGTGCACCATGATGTTTAAAGGTGTGGTTTTAACTGAAATGTCTAGAGAGCTATTGGATGGATTACGATGACATCGGTACACACATTCATGTCCCCCTCGGGATGAATTGTAAAAAGGTCATCCCTTCACTCGTCATCTAGCGCCATCATCAGGTCAAAAACATTCCCATCAGCTTCAGCTGTTGTTTTGAAACAATTTGATCACGATTGTTTTGTGGTTCCTATCCTATCATCTACTGGCTTGACCTCTGTGAGTTGATTCTGAAAGCAGTTACGAGATCTCTGAGAACAAAGCAACACAAAGCAGGGGTCAGTACACAATTTTCTAAAGGTTTAATGATGCACACAAGGATATACACATTTTCTACGTAGATGATGTGATAGTAGTAAAATAAGAACGAGACTCAGGATGGACAGGAGGATTGGTTCAGGGTTGGTTCACACAGGTGAATCTTCAGTGAGGCAAACGGTGTTACAATTTATGATACAAATAAAAACAGATGACAGAGGCTTTGGTCAGTGCTAAAAGGAGGTTTTTAGTGCTAAATAGCAAATGTTAGCATGCTAACATGCTACATGATAAACATCAGCAAGATAGCATTGTCATTGTGAACATGTTAGCATGCTGACATTAGCATTAAGCTCAAAGAACCACTGTGCATCAGTACAGCCTCACTGGGCTGCTAGCATGGCTGTAAACTCCTATTTTTGTTGAATAATGGATTCTTACAGAGAATACACTTTTTGTGTTATCTTACATGTACTGTCTGTGTCCTTCTTTTGCAGGAAGCGCCTGTCTTGTTCAGAGTCCCTCCACATGGACGGGGATGGTAGCCCTCCTCTTGGTGCTCGTCGGCGCTTCTCAGCACTGATGGATACACATCGTTTTGCCTCACCCCTAGACGGTGAGCCAGACTTCCTGTCCCGCCAGGCGCCCATCAAGGTCCGTGGAACCTCACTGGATGGAACCAGTGTCCCCTCGCCAAGCCTCCTGGAGCAGAGAAACAGTCTGAAGGAGATCAACGGAGCAGGTGTGTTGGGGGATGTGTCTGAGGTAGTGAAGGGTTATGAGGGTGGAGAGGGAATAGGAATGGAAATAAGCGAGAGGGCAATACGGAAAAGGACAGAGGAGGTGAAAAAAAAGCAGCCTGTAATACCCCATTAAGTGGCTACTGCTGAGTCAGCGGGGAGCTGGACAATTCATAACTTTACTATTTTCACCTTAAAATGCTACTTTAAACTTAAATAACTATACTTTCCACCTGACTCTACATCCTCACAGACAAATCCCCTAGACATGGAGAGACACCAGGAGTAACCACGGCCATCGCCACATTATCCCCAGGTCCTGCAGCTGCCGGACGTGACGTGATAACTCCTTTGTATGACCCTCTGGGGGCCCGGGCCACCAATGACCTGGTCCTCCGTAGGGCGCGCCATCAGCATTTGTCTGGGGATGGAGAGAAACGCAACTCCAGACCTGGAAACAAGGTCATTAAGTCTGCCTCTGCCACGGCCCTGTCTGTCATCATACCATCAGGTGAGCAGCACAAGGAAGGAATTGAATGAAATCCTTTTGGAAATATTAGTTTGTGGCACACTAATACAGTATCTCATTACTCTCTAGTGGAGCAGCATGGCGGCTTCTCTCCGCTGGCCAGCCCCATGTCCCCCCACTCTTTCTCCTCCAACCCCTCGTCACGTGACTCTTCACCCAGCAGAGACTTCTGCCCAGCGGTCAGCGTGCTGCGCTCTCCCATCACCATCCATCGCTCTGGAAAAAAGTACGGTTTTACTCTCAGGGCCATCAGGGTCTACATCGGAGACAGTGATGTCTACAGTGTCCATCATATTGTTTGGGTAAGGAACTTGTAGTAGTGTGTACTACTGGAGATGTTTTGTACTGGAGCTGAAGTCAGTGACCTCACATAAAAAAGGAATGGCTTGTGCTGTGACTTTTGATTGTGTATTTTAAAGTTGAGGTGGCATTATACACGGATCAGTGAATAAAAAATAAAAAAAACAGAGCGCAAAAGAGCAATATCTAAACTGTTAAGTTGATTGATTTCAGTTTGGGGTTCAAATTTGACCAGTGGAATATTTTATTTCTCATCCCGTTGCAGTTGTTCTTTAATAAAAAAAGGGAAAATAATTCATGATTTCCTCTATTCTGTCACAGATGTAGACCACTTGTTTATTTTAGGATTAACTGTTGTGAGACTTAAACTCAGAATATCTAGATTTAAACTCTTCACTCTGAATGTTTATATGTAATTGCCTTTGCCCTATTATGAACTTGAATTTTTTGTGCTACTTGGCAGCATGTAGAGGACAGCGGCCCCGCCCAGGAAGCTGGCCTGTGTGCCGGTGACCTCATCACCCACGTCAACGGGGAGTCTGTCCACGGTCTGGTCCACACTGAAGTTGTAGAGCTCATCCTCAAGGTAGGCAGCAGTAGCCTTATTCATCCGTAGTTGTGCTGTATATTGGTAATATCAATATTCCTGTGTAGTTCTTCTGTTTCTGCCAATAAAAGGACAATTAGTTGTCTATTTATAAGTTGTCAATTTCAAGGAAAGGCTATTCATGTACTTTTTATTCCAAATCCACATTAACTTTGCTAATTAATTCCGTAAATTAAGGCAACATTTTCTTGGTCAGTTTTCTGTAGGTAATTACCTTGACAGTGGATAATTGTAAGGATCAATGTAGAAATAATTTATGTCATTGACCTGTTTAGAGTGGAAACAAGGTGACAGTGACAACCACGCCTTTTGAGAACACCTCCATTAAAGTGGGTCCTGCCCGCAAGGCTGGCTACAAGTGTAAAATGGCCCGACGAAACAAGAGGACCATGGGCAAGGACAGCCAGGACAGGTAGGCGCTTACGCACCTGCACCGCTGCAATGACAGCAATGTCTTAGATGATTCTTGTCTCATTAATTAAAATACAATACAATAGTAAAGGAGTTGCTTTGTTTAGTCTTACATACAGTGCAAAATGTTCAGCAACTCTGTCTTTTTGACTATCTCTTGTTTATCTGGTGAGATTCCCAATCTATTTTAGCCCATTAATTACAGTTGCATACTTTACATTGCTAACGACCGTTTTCTGAGGTTATCACAGTTTTAGGTTGATTTCATGCATTCCAAATTAGTAATTTGCCATTAGTTTCTTTCCCCCCCCACATTACTTTTGGTTTTTTAGGAAAAAAACAAAAAAATTTTTTTTTACTGGGCGTCGCTTTTCTGAAACAAAAATATTTTTTTTTTTAAAAAACCTTGCTTTCTGTTGTATTGAGAAATCCCTGGTTTTATAACTGCACAGCTCATGAATTTCATGCTTTTTAGTTCACTGTGATGGATTATCTTGTCTCTGCAAGTTGATTCCCATTGTAGCTGGACAAAATATAATAAGCAAAAAATGCATGTAAAAAATATCTCCTTGCTTGTTTTGGAAAATCGTACAAATGGCAAATTCAGGGTGACCTCCAGCTCACCTGGTAGAGTGAGCACTCCGGCTTAGTCCTTGGCAGCGGCATGGGTTTGAATCTGACCCGCAGCCCTTTCCTGTCATTCTCCAGCTGCTCTATTCTTTAAAAAAAAAAATTCATTAACATACAATGTATTATGTCAATCCCATTTCAAATCTTACTTTCTCTTCCTGTCTTTTTTTTGTCTGTCCTGCAGTAAGAAGCGGAACTCCTTGTTCCGTAAGATCACAAAGCAGTCCAATCTGCTGCACACCAGCCGCAGCCTTTCCTCATTGAACCGCTCTCTGTCCTCCAGTGAGAGTCTTCCTGGCTCCCCAACTCACAGCTTGTCTGCCAGGTCCCCAACAAAGGGCTACCGCTCCACCCCTGAGCCCTCATACCTGGGTAGGACACTGGAAATACACAATGCACATACAATTGTTCAAACACAAATAGTCTCTAAGATGAATTCACATTAGAAAGATTTGTTTAAAAACTGCACAGAAAACAACTAGCAAAAATATTTATTTTCTATCTTTTCTTTAATAGAACATTTTGCACCGAACATAAAACATTCTTTGAACAGATAATGGATCACTAGAAAATAGAACTGTATAAATTACTCCTGGTGTGGGAAATTCACACACATCTAAAGTAATTAAGAGAACCAATTTTAGAACCATTTCCTTCTTTTCATATCCAATATCCAACAAAAAAACTTTGATTTTGGTTTTTGGTGTTGTCCCTCCACGCCCTACCTTTTCCTTGCAGGTGTTGCATATTGCAAACTTGTTATCTTCTGCACACACGCTGAAGAATTTCCAAACAGCTGACATGTTGCAGATTAATTCACGAGGTTCCCTACATGTGCGAGAATAGCGCGGACACGCGCTTCACACCGCGAGTGGATAAGCGCGACACACAGCGGAAAAGTTGAGAGAAAGGAAAAAGAGACTGTGCTGTCGTATCCGTGTGCGCATGCGTCCTTGAGAACTGTAACTCGTATAACTAATGTTGTCAGTTAATTGTAGCATTGACTGGCATGATATCGGCTTATGTCAGACTGTCCTGCCGGTCGCCGGTCGTGGCCGAGCACGTGAAAACCGGCCAATTCCGGTCACCGGCCAGTCTATCGGTGCATCTCTACTTAACTGATCTTTTCTGCTCTCTGTGTTGCTTTAGGTGCTTCCTCCCAGAGCAGCTCTCCAGCCTCCAGCACTCCAAACTCACCCGCTCCCGCTCAGCACATGAGGCCCAGCTCCCTGCACGGCCTCTCCCCTAAACTCCACCGCCAGTATCGCTCTGCCCGTTGTAAGTCTGCAGGTAACATCCCCCTATCCCCGCTCGCCCACACACCCTCCCCTACCCAGTCTTCGCCTCCACCACTGCCTGGCCACACCGTGGGGAGCTCCAACACCACCCAGTCCTTTCCTGTAAAGCTCCACTCCTCGCCGCCGGTAGTCCGCCCCAGGCCAAAGAGTGCTGAACCCCCGCGATCACCTCTTCTCAAAAGAGTGCAGTCAGCAGAGAAGCTAGGTTCGCCTCTGACCCAGTCCAGTTCTACAGGAGGGCTGGGGGGTCCGCTGAGAAAGCACAGCTTGGAGGTACAGCACTCTGAGTACCGTAAGGATGCCTTCCTCTGTGAGCTCGGGCTCCAGAGCCTGCTGGAGACAGAAGGGGAAAATTTGCCTCCTAATCCTCCACCTCTGCCCTCATCCTCTACAAACCCAGGGGCCGGTGTCCTGAAGCCTATGAGGAGACTAGGGAGGCAGGAGTCACCGCTTAGCAGGGAAACACTGCTGGCTGGGAGGGAGAGGGAAGAGAGGGAGAGAGGAAGGGAAAGGGAGAAAGAGAGGGAGACTGATACCGGGACAGTCCTGGAGAGATTGAGTCGGGTTGGAGCAACAGTATCCCAGTCATCCTTATCAAGAAAACCTCATACAAGTGAGCTGTCCTTTAGCTCACAGGCTGGCCAGAGCTCTAGACTAAGTGCAGAAACCACTAAAACTACAACTTCTACTACACCTACCAAAACAACAGGAAGTCTAGGTGGTCTGAAGGGGCTTGAAAAGATCCCCCAGAGTCCGGCAGACTTAAATTCTAAACCGCAAGACCTCAAGGCAGCCAAAAGTGTGTTATCTAATAGTAGAGATCCCCAGGAGCAGCTATGGGGCAGAACTGAACCAAAGCAAGAAGGTGACAACAAGAGTAGGCCTGGTTTACCTGGTGCTGCCTTCACCAAGAGCTCTGCTTCTACTCCAGATAAATCCATCGGCATCAACGCAGCAGTGAAAGCCGGTCCTCTCAACATGAACAAAACCTTTAAACCATCAGGTATGGGGGACAGCCTGAGAAAAGCTGGTTCAGAGAGCAGTGACTCGAGGACTCCAGACTTCGGCTCTAAAAGCCCCAAACTCCCAGCTCGCGTTCTTGCTCCCGTCATTCCCCCACATGGGCAGCCGCTCTCGCTTGGCAAGGTGAGGCAAGGACTTGGGCCTGTCAACTGCTACCGGGGAACCCTTGACTGGGAGGATAAATGTCGCCTGGAGGTGGTGGAGGAGCATTCACCTTCCCCTTCTCCCTCCCCGACTTCTGTCACCCCCTCCCTCTGCGGACCTTCCCTCTGTAAGTCACGGCCTGTCTCCCCTGGCGACAAGACAAGCTTCGTCAGCCAGCTGACCACTGTGGCCAAAAATGTCCTTGGGCCAATCAAGCTTGGCTCTCAGGAGGGGTCCAAGAGCAAGGACCAGCAGACTAAGGCAGTGGAGGAGAGACAGGGAGGCACAGCAGCAAAGTCTGACCCTCCTGCTGGAGGTCGAGTGATTGTTGGGTCTGCAGTGGTGACCCAAGGTCCTGCTGCTTCACCGCTAGAGAGGGCTGCAACAGGTAGCAACCAGTCGAAAATGTGACCCCATGAGAAATGGGACTTTAGTAAAAAAAAAATGCCTTTTTTGGAAGAACAATGCGACATAAGTCAAGCACTTAAAAATAATGTACATTCCAGTTTCAGAGTATATCAAATTTTATTTATTGATTCCAATCATTGACTGATTCTAACTTTAAACCAGGAGTGAAATAATCGACTGTAAAGTTGCATTATCTGTTGATTTTCTATTATAAAGTATTTAATAAGAAGACTCTTAATGTAATGTGGAACACTTTATCATATGTATATGTGTGTGGGTCTATGTGAACGCATGTCATATGGTATGTACTGTACATGTATTATAGGTACAAGAAGGTCAAAAAGTGCTTTACGGATCAAAACATGCTGAAAACTGTGAATACCAAATCCAGTCACTCTGTTTTGTCTTTCAACCAGTCCTTTGTTGTTTTACTGCTTATCCAACAAGACGATGATAAACTGAGTCACAGTCAAATTGTAATATTTGCATAAAACAACACAACTGATGCAGCCTCAGTTTGGCTACAGTGGGTAAGCAAGCAACAAGATGATTAAGCTAATTTCTTTTTCATCCAGCAGTTTACTGAATTGCTGTGCACGGTCAGACAAAGCCAAAGCAGGCACTCTGTCAGTGGATGTCACGTCAAGCACTGTCTAGCTCTGTCTGTCACAGGGGATTGTGTGTGTGTGTGTGTGTGTGTGTGTGTGTGTGTGTGTGTGTGTGTGTGTGTGTGTGTGTGTGTGTGTGTGTGTGTGTGTGTGTGTGTGTGTGTGTGTGTGTGTGTGTGTGTGTGTGTGTGTGTGTACGTAAAGCCACCTTGGGTCTATTTCTGGTGGTTCTTGAAGGCTGTGTCCACAGCAGAGGAAAGCGTTTGACAGAGCTCAGGCTCAGGGCTTATCTCCCCTTTGCAGGAGGGCTACCACAGCTCTTTTCTCCCTCTGCCTCCGACTGCAGCCGACACACAAACACACGAACACACTCACATTGCCACAGGAGGCAGCATTGTCAGCAGCTGATTTTCATGCATTTAAATCCATACCCCCGTGGTCCATAAATTGGACGCGAGTATGTTTGCAAGTGAGTGAGTTAAGAAGTGTGGGAGTGTGGGAGAAAGTGCGTGTCTTTTCAAGGGGTAATTACACTCAGCATGGTTGACTCAGCAAAGGTTATGACCGAAACCGAACTGGAAATAAACAGGCAGCAGTTAGGATCCAGCAACAGTTACAGGCTTTGCTATCCGCTCTGCTACTTTATTAACAAATCACACTGGCTCAGTGAGGATATATATATGGATATAGTATATCAAAAAGAATTGTTAAGCACATATACAGTGAACCCATGTGTTGTTTTGAGGCAAAACATGAAAAGCAGGCAGTCATGGATGTAGCATACCGTAATGTGTTTGTCAAAGGGCTCTATATCTAAGGTAGGGTTTATGGTATGGGCACGGTACAGTATATCACAATGAACCTGTTGCTGTAAAAAAAACAAGGTTATCTGCAGTATAATCAGAATGACTGTGTTAGGTTGTTAGATACTAAAAGCTAGGTAGTCAAGGTTGATTTATGTAAAGCTCACATGTTGCTATGTGACATACTGATAGAGGTGTTTGAGTCAATCTCAGCAAGAGTGCTTAGAAGGACAAAATGTTCACAGGATAAACAAGTAGTGCTCTTCTTCCACTGGTCGTATTCATCTCATTAGTAGTTAATTATCAGTAACTATTCAGTGTACATAATCTTATGCAAATCATTTACAGCTGTGTGTGAGGACTGCTTTCACTATACTACTACTAGCTGATTTACGAAAGAAAGTATAGGAGTTAAAAGATTCAATCCATCTTTGATTTGATGCGTCAATTTCTGACAGTAATTTGATTTAAATGACCTTGATTCCTCTAAGCTTACATTTGTAAACTGATTCAACCAACAACAGCAACTTCACACAGAGGCAGAAGTTCAAAGACGGAAATTTATTTTCTAGTCCAAAAGGGTCTAAAAAGTCAGTTGGGGCAGGCTGGCAACATTGTTTTGGTTTTTATCTGTCTATGCAGAGCTACAAAGGGGGAAGCTGTTTTTTGTAGTATTGGCAGATCTTTTTCAATAATATATAAAAAAAAAAATCTTTATGCATCTTTAATGCAATATATATTTAAATATATTTAAAAGGATAGCAATCAATCCTTCTAACAATGTTTGAAGGTAATAATGATGTTACGCCCCCCCATTAAGAAAGTCCCATGCACTACACGCATCAACCAGTTTTTTTATTTTTTATTCAGCATTGTACTCTACTGTCCTCCAGTGGTTCAAAACATCCACTGTTGAACTGGTTTCTATAAAATGTTCATCATTAATCTGCTGGAGTGAGCGTTTATGTAATGAAGCCAATACCACTAAAACACTGCAGAATGGATGTTGTTAGCCATAGGGTTACTGAATATGCATTTATGTTTCTGATGACAAAATATTTGCAGTAGTTGTCAAATGAACATCCTTTTCTGTTGTTGTGTTCTTCACGTGACTGTTAATTATATCTTCTGGAATAGGGATTAACATTTTTAAAATAATATACTGTCTTATATATTCTACTGATAGGAGGGAGTTCTTTTATATCTTGATGTAATAAATGAGTTATCAGGTCAGCATTGTGCACCTGATTAAGAAAACTAACTGTAATGTAATCTTATACAGCTATTATGCCCACTTTCAGGCCTTTTCCCAATCAGTGGTGTCTATACTAGTGTTACATGTTTAAGAATTTCAATTTTCTTTTTGTGATTGACAGAGAGTAGAATAAATGCACTTTATTTGAAAACAAAAAATCTTCATTTGCTGGTATTGTTTGTAAGTTACTTTGAAGAAAAAGAAAATATACTGTATACAAATATGGATTCTACAAATGAACACAGAAGTCCAAGTATAAAAACATTCCACATTTCTCTGTTCACTGAAAGTGTATTTATTTGTACCATGGGGCATTTTTATTTGTGATAGATGTGATTCAAATGCAGACACCTGAAGTGCAGTATGTGGAATAAAATTCTGAGATTTGTTCCAAAACTTGCTACCTCTTACTCTTTTTTTTGGTCTATAATCTGTAATAAAAATGCTGCAAGAACTCCTATATCTAAACACTTTTTTGGCTACAGTAGTGCAAGGACCCTTGTATTGTCCATTCTGGCATACCAGGCAAGGAGGGGAAAACATGAAAGAAACAAATTTTTGACATTTTCACTGCTGTTTTTTTCTGCTATGACAAGTCAGAATCTCACATGTGAACATACAATATTTTCATTTAACATTTATTTAAAATATTGGACAAATGTAGCCCCAGTAATTGATATTACAAATCATACATATATCTATACAATTGCATATGATTAATCTGTTTTTCATATGGTTCAGCCAGCGTCTCCCATCTGATAGGATTTTTGCTTTTAGATGTTTTATTACAGATAGTGTATGAAACCCATGATAAAATAGCCATAAATTATGTTGTGTTACTTATGGATGGAATTATAGTGAAAGTGCATTATTCCCCTTTTGGGGACCCCCTGGAACTCCCTCAATGACCCCTGGGGTCCCAAAACCCCAGGTTAGTGTCTTGCCATATTTGGCCTAGGCTGCAAAACTCTAGTTGGTAGCACACTGCTAATGTCTGTTACTCGGATATTGTCCAATAAGCTTTCTCACAGTGATTACTTCAACCAATGGAGTTGTGTCAGGAAAGGACAACAGGAAGTAAATGTCTGCTGATGTCAAAGGGAGACGCTAAAGCGGTGGCTGCTCAGGGCAAACCCCTCTATGTACTGGATTATCTTCACCACAGTGTGCACAAATTAGCTTGTTTGTTGAATGAAGAAACGCCCATCGGACTGGTAGCAGGTTTAAAAAAGTAATTTATATCTTTGGCCAGTCCGACTTGAATGCTATGCAGCTAACGCCGGGGACTAACGCTAGCTAGCTAGTCTCTTTAAATGCTAACGTTAGCTAGCAAGCTTTACTAAGCTAGTAACGTTACATTACATTGATCTGTGAAGGCTGCATTCGTGAATGTAGAGTGGGAAAATCGCTGAAATGAGTCACAACACTACAATGCATCGACCATCTTAACCAGCTTTTACAGCAGGTAAGTTACGTGTTAGCTAACGTTAAGTTAGTGAATCTTTAATTGTAGGTGAATTAGCTAACGTCATGGCGGTCACTTGATTATTAGGCTTGGATGTTGTGCTAAAAGAAAATCTTCTTTATTATATTGCATTGACGTCGCAGGGCTAAACGAATAACGTTATATTTAAATTAACTGTGAGGATGTTGACCATAAAGTATAAAGTTCCGGTCCTCACACTCACATTGTCGTGACTGATACATTTCTGTTCTGTGGCAAGTAATTAACAGTTTGATCTAATGAGGAGTTATGTCAGCCACCAAAATCAGATGACTTTCACAGTCGCTGAAAACCCCCGACATACCGGGTAACAGTCGTTGTCAAATGATAATCACATGATGACTTTTTCACATAAATGTTACCATCAGTGCTTTCAGTGACTACACGCCATACCACTGTTCCCTGTTGAAACTACTACTCATCAGTTTCAAGGCAGGGTGAAAGAGTAACTGGTACTTTCCATTGTGTGTTGTACATTATGAAATCAATAGTTGAAGACGCATGACTTAGGTTTACACTGACAACGTTGTATTTACAGTATTTATATTTTTCAGGAACTAGGTAGCCATTGGCCTACAGGCTGGTTGTTGTGGCATTTTCCTTTACAGTAGGTTGTTTTTAGAGTATGACACTTGGAGATGTAGTTTGACAAAAAAAATAACCTTGACTAGCTTTATTTGAAGCTTTCAACTGGGGGTGCAAGTTATCTTTGTTTATTCATCAATTTGCAGAGGATTAATCTGCCTCATATAGTTTTGCAATCTATGTGAAGCCACTATTAAACCTTTAACAGGGAGAAAAAGGAAGATTAACAGAGAAGGATCCCTCTTCCAGAATTGACAATGTGTAATATGTTCTATACAGTAGACAGATTTAGAAAGGGTAAAATGATGATGTAGAGAAACGTATAGCCAATATTAGGTTCAAAAATTACAAATGCATATTATTGAGAGTAAATGTTAAGTGTAAGAGTTTCAGGCAGAGTGTAAAAAGTGTTGTCAATAATTTACCTAATTTTCTGTCCCCATCAGTTCTGTGTTGCAATGAGGAGCACCAGAGTTCAGCTCTGAGGGCTCAGCGGCATGAACACCGTTTCGCCCAGCGCAGTACAGTACGTAGGGGGAGGGATGCAGGATGAGCTGGTGGAGAGCCGGAGGCAGCAGCCTCTGGAGCAGCAGGGCAGCTTTAGTCTCAGGCTGCCACAGACACCAGATCCCGGCAGAGATGCAACCGGAGAGCCCGACGAAATGGACAAACTGAAAGCCAAACTGATGTCCGCGTGGAACAATGTCAAATATGGTTTGTGTTTACTGTAGTCTTGAAGGAAGAGTGTGTGCGTGCCTCTGTCTTGTTCTATATGCTTGTGATTGTATTTAAAGCTTAAGTGCGTAACTTTTTTATATTAATGAACGTCCGTTACATTCAAGCTGTTGCCAAATGTGTTGCTACAAAGCTAATTAAGACTATCAGTTCCACAAAACTATCTCTGAATTTCTCAGTATGGTTATGTTCAGAAGATTGTGTCGTCCGGTGACTTTCGCACACAGAAACTTGAGTGAAGATAATTACCTCTTCTGAAGAGTCCATCATGTTTTTTTAATCCTCCGTGTCCTTGGCTACTAGCAACTGCATGGTGGGAGAGGAGGAGGAGGGGGGCTTTCGTGGAGGGCTTGTATCACATGGACACGCCAACAGTTTTGTTGTCCTTACTTAGAATTCCTCATGGTGGTGGCAGAAACTATGCACTATAGCTTTAATATATGTATGCATGTTTTTGTATTCATATATTTGATTAAGTCTGGTACAAATGTGTCAAAACATGACATCTGATAAAGCCAAATTCAGCTCTCCTGATTGGCTACTTTGCCACCTTCCATTTTCCCTGCTCCTCTTTCTGTAGGTTGGACTGTTAAGTCTAAAACCTCCTTCAACAAGATATCACCAGTCACTCTCCTGGGTCACTCCTATCTGCTCAACAGTGAAGGTAAGCTGTGAATAAACAAATGTATCTTAAAAATGTCAGGGTTGATCACTTTTTTTTTAATCAAAAGTGCCTGTCAGAAGATGCAGTGTTCCTTCTAGAAAGAGACTCCAGGTGTTGTATTGAGGTTTTGGTTTTAGTTAACCACAATGTGGTTAAGTCTTTTCCTTTGAAAAGTTGCTGGGTTTACATCAAAGACAAAAATTAAAGAAGCTTTCCCCTCACTTTTATTTCACAGACATGTCAACTTTCTCATTTTAGATAAACATGAGATAAAATTCAGAAGCAGTTTCAGTCAATCAACATATTAAAATAGTTGTCTTTCTTTTTCTCTGTCTCGTCCTCCACCTTTTCACCTCCTCTCAGACGAGGTCGAGCGGTTTCGTTTGGCTTTTGTGTCCAGGATTTGGCTGACCTACAGGAGGGAGTTCCCTCAGCTGGAGGGCTCCACCTGGACCACCGACTGTGGTTGGGGCTGTATGCTGCGCAGTGGGCAGATGCTGCTGGCGCAGGGGCTCCTAGTCCATTTGATGCCCAGAGGTTTGTTTCTCTGACAGTTACATACAGTTTTGCTTTCACCCACAAAAAATATAGGTACGTTTTCTTCGAAGGAGCACTATGTGTAAGCCAATCGGGACCTTTTTAAAGGCTAGCTAATCTAGTTTCTTTCAATGATCAAGTAAACTTTTTGAATGAAATATTTCTGAGAGGGACCTTCTCTTCTTTATATGGATACATGCTGATTAGTATGGCATTCAAAAGATGTATAATAAAACTGAAGAAATTTAATAAAAACTATCCCCAGATCTTTAGCCTGACTGTAAAGTGCAAGCCTTTTGTATTCTGTAGATTGGGCTTGGCCAGATGCTCAGCAGCTAACCGATGTGGATTTTGAGGTGTTCAGACCACGTTCCCCAGCCCGGGCTGGCGGGGTCCCCATCCCCTCCTTTGGCTCTCCACGGGGATCCAACACCCCCGAAAAGTCCCTGAGTGATCAGGCACCCAAATGTAGCCAGAAGCAAAGATCGGAGTCTGTAAGGGACAGGCAGGCAGAGCCCATCCATCACAAGCTGGTCACCTGGTTCGGGGATCAGCCCCCAGCACCTTTTGGGCTTCACCAGCTGGTGGAAATAGGCAAAGGTTCAGGGAAGAAGGCTGGTGACTGGTATGGCCCCTCTATTGTGGCACACATACTAAGGTAAGGGTGTTGGAAGAAACATTGTTTTTTACAAGCAATCATTTACTATTTTCGTAAATGATTAACATAATTGACACTTTTTATTTATTTTTTCAGGAAAGCGGTAGCCAAAACCTCTGTGCTTCACAACCTGGCTGTATATGTGGCTCAGGATTGTACAGGTGAGAGTAACGGACTGTTGAATTTAATAATTACCCCTTGTGAGAGTCCAGTTCAGAGGTATCAGTAGGTTTATTGCTTTGCTCCAATATGTATTCCTTTGGAAATATCTAAAGAAGTCTTTTTTTTTTTTTTTTTTTTTTTTTTTTTTTCTCTCCTCGTGTTTCTTTGCACTGCAGTGTACAAAGAGGATGTTGTGCATCTATGTGACCTGTCACTAAGCCAGACTCCCCCTGATCCGTCCAGCCAAGTCTGGAAGTCTGTCATCATACTTGTGCCTGTACGGCTGGGAGGGGAGGCCCTCAACCCGTCCTACATCGAATGTGTCAAGGTCTGATTATTCTGCCTTCCCACCCCCACCCCCCATCCATTAACCCCTCTGAGAGTGATGTTTCCTAAAAAAATTGTGTTGCTGAACTTAAGTTCTCTCTCATATCTCTTAACTCGTATTGAAAATTCATTTCCAGAACATCCTAAAGTTGGATTGTTGTATTGGAATCATCGGAGGCAAACCGAAGCATTCACTTTACTTCATTGGCTTCCAAGGTGAGAACTCGAAAAGCACTCAAGGGATTTAAGAACATATCCTTACTCAGAGGAAGGACCTGATGGATACAGCTTGCAAGAGGCAGGATCATAGAGAAGCCAGCATTTTTGGCCATATCTGCCTCAGAACAATCTGTGCTCATAGTATTATCAAGACATAGTGTACTTAAACGGAACATGTTGCACTCCTTTCACTGCCTCCCTTTAATCTTGTCACATTTTTTTTGTCTAATGTTGTGTACAGTCAGAAGGAAAGGGAAAAAGTAGAAGTCTGTGACAGGCTTAGATCATGGCAACCAACATTTCCCAAAATATACTTCTCACTAATCATTGATTTCCACTAACTGGAACCATGATTCTGAAAATTGTCAATAAGACACACCGTAGAAGTAGTGACAAGTTGTTGCAGAAAAACGGATTAATAACTTTTTTTAATAAATTTTTTTTTTTGGTGGCAGCATCTTAATGATTTTTAAAGGAAACTGTGGCTTATGGCACTTGGTATTAGCATCACTACTCAACCATGGGAGGTGCAGCTTGGGTTAGTGGGAAGAAGATCTAAGAATACAGAAACGGCACTTTGCAGGTGGTGATTTTATACTTTTTATACAGCGTTTCAATTCCTCTTCCTGACTTCTCCTTCCTGTCTGTTAGATGAGCAGCTGCTGTATCTGGACCCTCACTACTCCCAGCCTGTGGTGGATTTCTCACAAGTCAACTTTTCACTGGAGGTTGGTTGCATTGTCTTCATCTCTCTTTACATGTTTTGTCACTATCTCTCTCACCCCTCCTCTGTCTGTCTGGCTTTGTCTCTTTTTTTTTATCAGATCATGTTGGACTTGGACCATGTGACTTTCATGATTAATAGTGCTTTGACTGTACAGACCATTGAAGATAGCATGTCCTGTCATGAACATTTATTGACCTGTTATTGTATGACCTCTGTCTCCTGTCCCTCTCTAGTCGTTCCACTGTAGTTCTCCCAAGAAGATGCCCTTCAACCGCATGGATCCCAGCTGTACCATCGGCTTTTATGCCAAGAACAAGAAGGACTTTGAGTCTCTATGTTCTGCTGTTGGTTTGGTGAGTTTTTACACCCTCCTGCCACTATCTGACTCTAAATTTAAAAGCATTTAATAACAGGAGGGAACATAAGATTTATCTTCCTAACACCCTTGATCTAAATATTGTGAACCCATCTTTTAACAAAGAGATTAACCAAAAATGCTACAAACCGCTACTATACATACAGTGGGGAGAACAAGTATTTCATACACTGACGATTTTGCAGGTTTTCCTACTTACAAAGCATGTAGAGGTCTGTAATTTTTATCATAGGTACTCTTCAACTGTGAGAGACGGAATCTAAAAAAAAAATCCATAAAATCACATTGTATGATTTTTATATAATTAATTTGCATTTTATTGCATGACATAAGTATTTGATCACCTACCAACCAGTAAGAATTCTGGCTCTCACAGACCTGTTCTTTAAGAAGCCCTCCTGTTCTCCACTCATTACCTGTATTAACTGCACCTGTTTGAACTCGTTACCTGTATAAAAGACACCTGTCCACACACTCAATCAAACAGACTCCAACCTCTCCACAATGGCCAAGACCAGAGAGCTGTGTAAGGACATCAGGGATAAAATTGTAGACCTGCACAAGGCTGGGATGGGCTACAGGACGATAGGCAAGCATCTTGGTGAGAAGGCAACAACTGTTGGCGCAATTATTAGAAAATGGAAGAAGTTCAAGATGACGGTCAATCTCCCTCGGTCTGGGGCTCCATGCAAGATCTCACCTCGTGGGGCATCAATGATCATGAGGAAGGTGAGGGATCAGCCCAGAACTACACGGCAGGACCTGGTCAATGACCTGCAGAGAGCTGGGACCACAGTCTCAAAGAAAACAATTAGTAACGCACTACGCCGTCATGGATTAAAATCCTGCAGCGCACGCAAGGTCCCCCTGCTCAAGCCTGCGCATGTCCAGGCCCGTCTGAAGTTTGCCAATGACCATCTGGATGATGCCGAGGAGGAATGGGAGAAGGTCATGTGGTCTGATGAGACAAAAATAGAGCTTTTTGGTCTAAACTCCATTCGCCGTGTTTAGAGGAAGAAGAAGGATGAGTACAACCCCAAGAACACCATCCCAACCGTGAAGCATGGAGGTGGAAACATCATTCTTTGGGGATGCTTTTCTACAAAGGGGACAGGACGACTGCACCGTATTGAGGGGAGGATGGATGGGGCAAGTATCGGGAGATCTTGGCCAACAACCTCCTTCTCTAAGTAAGAGCATTGAAGATGGGTCGTGGCTGGGTCTACCAGCATGACAACGACCCGAAACACACAGCCAGGGCAACTAAGGAGTGGCGCCGTAAGATGCATCTAAAGGTCCTGCAGTGGCCTAGCCAGTCTCCAGACCTGAACCCAATAGAAAATCTTTGGAGGGAGCTGAAAGTCCATATTGCCCAGCGACAGTCCCGAAACCTGAAGGATCTGGAGAAGGTCTGTATGGAGGAGTGGACCAAAATCCCTGCTGCAGTGTGTGCAAACCTGGTCAAGAACTACAGGAAACGTATGAGCTCTGTAACTGCAAACAAAGGTTTCTGTACCAAATATTAAGTTCTGCTTTTCTGATGTATCAAATACTTAGGCTATGTCATGCAATGAAATGCAAATTAATTACTTAAAAATCATACTATGTGATTTTCTGGATTTTTGTTTTAGATTCCATCACTCACAGTTGAAGAGTACCTATGATAAAAATTACAGACTTCTACATGCTTTGTAAGTGGGAAAACCTGCAAAATTGGCAGTGTATCAAATACTTGTTCTCCCCACTGTATGTAGCTGTCAGGCTGGAAGCAATCTGCTTCCTGGAATCGCATGTACACTCATTAATTCACTCAATCATTCACTCAGCCAGTCCAAGTGACTAACCTGCAGCCCGTTAAAGGTTGAGTCTGCGATTCTAATCCAATACACCTTTTGTCAAATTCAGCAAATAACTCCTTACGGTCCGCTAATGGTTCGTTCTGTGTGCATGCTGAAATATACATCCGGTGTTCATAAACAGCCGGGCTATTTTAATGGGAAACTGGCTCTGCCCAAGCCACACACACAATTTTGGCCAAACGGCAACAGCCTTGTTCATGCGTGTGTACAGGACAGGGAAATGGGTCATGGGTGTATAAAGAAAAAGGCAGTGGGAGCAAGAGGGACGGTAAAAAAGGAGGAAGCGAAGGAGGGACCTCAATACATGAGGATTACACACCGAGCTGCCAAAGCAGGTTCACCAGAAAAGGAGAGGGAGATCCTCAAGCACCCACGGCGGGATTGGCACCTGACTGTTTTGACTTGACCGACTTGAAAACGTGAACCTTTTCTTGATCTTGAAGAAGTTATATAAGCTGCATTTTCCTTCTTTTTATACTGTGTTAATTGAACATCTTTTGATTCTTTTTATTTAATTTTTTTGTCAAATTATAAACAAGCAATTTGAAGACGTCAATGTAATAGACTGATTCATCCATAATGAAAATAATCATTGGTTACAACTTCAGTTTAATTTTGGCTAACGAACAATGCAAAATAACTTTATTTAATAGATATTCATGTGCTCTCTTAACAGGACGTTTTCTCAATCAATACTTGAATCATTCTGTAGCATTCTAGGACATTTTGTTGACTTGATCTTGTTTTTCTTGCTAGGCCCTGTCATCAACGAAGGAGAAGTACCCCATCTTTACCTTCGTAGAGGGCCAGGGTCAGGATTATGGACTTGAGGGTCACTGCAGCAATCACAGTGGACCTGCAGCCCACATTCTGCCCCCCGGCAAACTGGGGAGGAGTAACAACAGAAGAATCAGTGATGAGTTTGTCTTCCTGTAAGGCACCCAGGAGGATGCTCTCTTAGCTCTCACCAGTAGGGGGCAGAGAAGGACACCTCATTTTCCTTTCAAAGGGAAGGACATGATTCTGCTGATGGTGCAGCTGCAAGGTGGAGCGAGACGCTTTTGTGCTTTATCGCTTTTTACTGGTCAACGGAAATAAAAACTGCGTGGCTCCTGTCATCCCCTTTTTCTGTGGATGGTGGTATTATAAGCTAACAGACAGTCATTGGTACAGTCTGTAGAATTATTTTACTAGGCAAAGGCACCATTTCAAAATGGATCATGGTTGGAAAGGTTTCAAGCACTTGAAGTATTCTTGATTTTCAGACTCTCAAAAAACCTCAAAGTCGATCATGCGTGATTAAAATCAAGCACTTAAAAGTACTCCAAATACACTCAATTACGGTCTTCCTCCTGGTCTGAACTGGACAGGAAGGTGATGTGTGGTCTACATGATATTTAATTAGCTCACTGGTCAGTTAAGGGGGATGGTACCTGATACTGTTCTTGACTTGTATGATCTGCTGAACATTTTCATTCTTTAAATTTATTTATCGGGTTTATGAAAGCGTGTTAGTGTATGTTATTACATTTTCTTAAATAAGTGTACTGATGGTATTTAGGAGTCTGTCACATTGAATTTCACAGAGATTTCAAATTCTTCCAAGAGCATCTTGAACAGATGTACATTCATTCTAGTGTTGCAGTCTGGTCCGAATATCGCACAGATGCCCAGGGTCTCGATCTTCCACATGCTTTGTCGCTCCATTATTGATCATAAAGAATATGAAACCCTCCCAGAAATCTGATCTTTCAATGCTCCTGAAGAGTTACTCAAGCTCCCAGGTTGAAGAAAAATAATCCCTTCACTTGGAGATGCATGTGTTTCTTTACCTGGTAAACTGTAGCTAGTCCCATTAAGCAGGATTATAAAGTTATCTGGATACATTTGCAAATTAAAATCCAGAACAGCTCTTTTTACATAAGTTTAAGTTCTATGTTAAACGATCAATAAGACCAACCCAATCTGAACAGAATTTTTGCCTTCAAGCTTTTGTTGCAATGTCATTAGTTTTTTGTCTGTCCCTTTTTTGTCCTGATTAAACTTTAAACACTGGAATCACATTTTACTGTTATCTCATACTCTGTATATTAGCAGTTTTAAGGAGATGCACGCTGTTTTGTTCTTACCTGATCACTGCTGTAGCACCAACTGTTTATTCTCAGACAAAGTGCCATGTTTGTCTTCAAAATGTGTCTTTAAAATCAGTTTGTTTTGCAATTAACTCCTGTTTTAAATTTAAACTTGTTTTCCACTATTCAACTTTTGAAGCTAACATGTTTTGTGATCTGGTTTCATGTTGGTTCACTTTCAACACAAGTAAAATCTGTAATTTTGGCAGAAAGGCCTTTTAAGTAAATACACAGGTATATGCTTATAATTCCTATTTGTCAGTGATGACCATCTGACATTGTTTTTATTAATCACAGTGGTGGTAAATGCCATTCAGTGGTTTAACATGGTTTAGGTGCTCAACATGGGTTTATTAGAGTTTGTTAGAACAAAAGGGGTTGGATTGAATTAACCCTTTTTCATTTGAGTCCCTTTACAAAAAAAGTCTTTCACTGAAAATAAACTGGCATAAAATGATGATGCATGCATACATTCCATGCTTTGTCATTAATTTACTATTTAGATTTGTTGGTTGAGCATTTAAATGTTTTTAACCCTTGTGTTGACTTTGGGTCAAATTGACCCGTTTTCAATTTTTGTTTTATATCAGAAAATATGGGACGTAGAAATAAGAGCTGAAACTGTGTAGAAGAAAAATGTAACAATTTAAAATGTTGGAAAAAGCAAAAACAAACTGAAAAAAAGGCATCAAAAATGTCGAAAAACACATGTTGACAACACATGGGTTAAAGGCTTGATTTAAAGCTCCCATGGTGTGAAAATTTCACTTTATGAGGTTTTTTAACATTAATATGCGTTCCCCCAGCCTGCCTATGGTCCCCCAGTGGCTAGAAATGGCGATAGGTGCAAACCGAGCCCTGGGTATCCTGCTCTGCCTTTGAGAAAATGAAAGCTCAGATGGGCCGATCTGGAATCTTCTCCTTATGAGGTCATAAGGAGCTTTCTTTGCTTTGCCCGCCCATGAGAGAGAGACATCATGGCTTTCAAACGAGCAAAGTGGCAGTTGGTCAAGGCCACACCCCCACCCTCCACCTTTCCCCCCCTCTCTCCTCCTCAAAAGCTACAGACACAGAAATGGCACATCCTAAGGAAAGCTCATTGTGGGACTGGCTCTAGTGGCTGTAATTCTGCAATCAAGGCTGGATTTCGGGAAAGAGACTTCAGATACAGTATTAGGGGACCACTAAGGTCTATATAAAAGCATCCAAAGAGCACCATGTCATGGAACTTTAAGCATATGCAGAGTCGTAGCCAGTACAGATTTGATGCACAGTCTGATAATGCCTTGATGTAGCTGCGCACGCATGCGCGCTGCCGGACAGCAGTGACTAGACATTCGGTCTTATAGCGTTGGAGGGGGCGCTCGAGCCGCGTCGATGAAACAAATCTACGCTTGAAGGCAGATTACCAAGAGGGTGAGTAGACTAATTGCGTCAACTGCTGCGCCTTATTTTATTCCCCACAAATATCAACTCGGGACCGCAGAAATTCAGCCAGGACCGACTGTCCTGTTGATGCGGGTAGGTCAGTCGCACAAGCACGGTCCGCCATTCTCCTTTTGATATTTAACGAGACACCCCATCATGGTCTGAGTGAGGAAATTCTCAGTGGCATGGACTTATCTGCATAATTTACTAAATTTCCCCGCGTTCAGTTCAAATGCAGTGGTAGACCCTGCAGCTGTAATTGCATATGCGCGCAACGGGTGACTTGGTGCAGCAGCAGGAGAATGGAGAGTCTTCATCTGATAGGCGTTGGATAAAATTCACCCATATCTTGCAAAGATTGTGCACTTACTTAATTTATCTGAAAAGCATAGTTGAAGGCATATATGCAGCCTCACTATCAAGATATTAACAGATTTGTCTAATTAAACCACTAAATTAATGCTAATTTAGATCACTAACTTTTGCATATTGCATTGCCATATTTTTGGGTTTTGCAAAGATCATGTGCTCTCTGTCACTCCCTCTCACCGTCTCTTCTTCATTTCTTTCAGGCCCTTGCTGCTCATCCAGGGGCAGGAGATCCAGGGCGATGTCGACACCAGATCCCCCCATGGGAGGCACCCCTCGCCCAGGTCCTTCCCCTGGACCGGGTCCCTCCCCTGGGGCTATGCTGGGCTCCCCAGGCTCCTCTCACAGTATGATGGGCCCCAGCCCTGGCCCTCCATCCTCGGGACACTCCCAGCCAGGGCCCTCTGGATACGGCCAGGACAACATGCACCCTCTGCACAAAGTAAGGATGTACAAACAAACACCCAACGTCCCGCTGAGACACACCACCACTGTTAAAAGTCATTTAGGAAACCGAGGTGGAGTGTCAGCAGTTATTTTTAAATCCATATACCACACATTTAATGTGAATTATGCATAATAAGGAGTTTAAACAGCACATTTCCTTACATGATCTGTAAACTCTACCATGCAGCTATATTGACATTAATTCCACAGCAAAACATAAAACTTGATCAACTGTGGACAAGGAAGATTTGCATATTATTTATATGACTGGACCGTCACTTTAAATTTCTTAATGGCTCCACTATATCACAATGGGCACATGCTGACACTGGCACATTTTATCACTTATCCATATTTGAGAACACAATTATTACTTTTAGCCTGTAATACCTGTAAATAACTGCAGCTGCATATTCATCCATACATTATTATTGTAAATTATCTTACAACTCCTTAGATTTAATATATTATTGCTGTTTTATTATTTATTTTAATTATTTATTTTAATTTGCTTTTTCTTTAGCAGCACTATATTGTGATTGCAACTGAAACTACTTAATCATTTTAAATAGGATGATAGAATCATTCTAACCTTGTTAGATTTCTCTCACAGCCCATGGAGAGCATGCATGAGAAGGGCATGAGTGAGGAGAGCCGCTTCAGCCAGATGAAGGGACTATCTATGAGACAGGGTGGGCACAGTGGTATGGGCCCCCCACCCAGTCCTCTAGACCAACACTCGCAAGGTAGGCACGCTATGTAGACTTATCTTAAGCAATTTCATCCTTTCCATCATTGTGTAAGACAAGTTGTGTTCTGGTCGTGTGGCATGGCTGGCTCATAATGTAGGGAGTGGCTCTGATGTCGCAAGTCATCAAATAACCCATGAGCCATTGTTTTCAAGCTCTTTAACGCATTTCTTTTAATATCAAAATACTAAAAATCGTACAATGGCTCAGTCTAACAAAGGGGCTGTTAACAGTCAGGTAGCAACTGTGTAGCTTGGCCTCTGCATGCAGTTTGCTATAACGAAGGGATACAGGAAATGAAACAACACAGCCAGCCAGACAGACAGGCTTAGCACTGTGAATCAGAGTTAAAAATATTATGAAATAACAGTCTGGCAAGATTACGCTGCAGGCTCTTGTTAAAGGAATAGTTGTGACATTTTGGGAAATCATAGTTAGATGAGAAGTTTGATAGCACTCTCATTTTGGTACGGTAAAATACGAAGCTACAGACAGCAGACAGTTAGCTTAGCTTAGCATAAAGACTGGAAGCGGGGACGAAGCTAGCCAGGCTCTGTCCAAAGGAACAACATCCACCTACAAGCTCCTCTAACTCACTGCTTCAAATGTTGTATTTTTATTTTATTTTAATATGAACCACAAATACCAAACACAAATAGTGAAGTGTAAAATTAATGGTTTGTGGTTTTACGGGTATTATGTGTAGAAATGTTTCTTTCTGTCTGTGTCTTCCAGGATACCACTCTCCATTAGGGGGCTCTGACCACTCCAGCCCTGTCCCTTCAAATGGTCCCCCCTCTGGACCTCTTATGCCATCGTCCTCTTCCTCCTCCTCCGGTGGTCCCGGCTCTGCCCCTACACCTTTAGATGGCCCCAGTGGAGAGCAACACACTCTTGGTCCCAATAACCGGCCTGGCCCTCCAGGTAGCTCCGGCCCAGGCCCCAGCCCTGGACCCAGCCTGGGCCCCAGTGTCTCCACCCTTGGATCTGGCCTTGAATCTGGAGTCCCTCCAGGCCCTGGAGGTCCTGGTGGCCCTACTCCCTTTAACCAGAACCAGCTTCACCAACTCAGAGCCCAGATCATGGCTTATAAGATGCTGGCCCGTGGGCAGCCTCTGCCAGACCACCTCCAAATGGCTGTCCAAGGGAAGAGGCCCATGCCTGGGATGCAGCAGCAGTCAATGTCCAGTTTGGCTCCTGGACCTGGAGGCGGGCCAGTAGGTGGACCAGTAGGACCAGTACCAGTGCCTGTGCCAATGGGCTCAGGCTACAGTCGAGCTCATGGTGAGCATGCATGGGGAATGTCTGGAATACCAAGCTATATGCTGTGGTCTGATGGGAAATTGATAGAAGACACATTTGTACCTGACATTGAATCTTCATACTTAAGTTAGCTACAAATTTTTACAAATGTCATCTTTTCAAATTTATATTTTGTGTTATATATGTGCCATTAGTCTTAAGACCTATTTGTTTCTTTAGGAATGATGGGTCCCAACATGCCTCCTCCAGGCCCATCGGGTACTCCAGCTGGAATGCAGGGACAAAACCCAAATGGACCTCCCAAGTGCTGGCCAGAAGGTATATGGTGTTGCTGCAAGACTTTAGTTGAATTTGTTGAATGTGAGTAGCTCAGGTATTAGAGCAAGAAGGGGCTAAGTGAGAGCTAGTATATCCATATAAATTCCAATTATGACCTCTTATCCAAGTAAGAACACAAATTATTTAGGATAGGAACAGTATGTTCATATATAAATATATGAGGCCAATTTTTGTCCTTTTATTAAAATCATAATTTAAGATTATCTTGATAAGAGTTTATGGCTTTAGCATTATGTTCACATTGTGGACTCTGGCCCATTATACTGTTATTATAAAGACACTCATTGCCTGCATCTTCTTACATTTATTCTACCTTCCAGTATTTTCCTAATATTTATTCCAATCAAACTGTTTCTGAATATTTAAAGGTGCCCTGCTGAGTTTTCTTGTAAACAATTGTTAAAAATCCATGTTTACTTGCTAGCAGTCTTCTTCTGCCCTGTCTTTGTTGGTGCATTGCTCAGTTTCTTGGTGCCTTACCACCACCAATTGTTGATCAACGGAATAGCATGAAAACAACAGAAGGAATGTGTACGTTGTCGCCCGCGTGTGTGCCCTAATGGGTATGCACTGCAAACAATTTGGGGGCCCACTCATAAAATCATTGCTCCATAGTGCTACCAGTGGTTATAAACTCCACAAGTTACTTTTAAAAATAAAATGCACAACCTTCTGCGCAGCAGATGATTTTAGGTTACAGTTACAAAAAACAGAATTATAGGGGAGACACTAAACCTTTTAAATTTGTTACCATTAAAATTATACATTTTCTATACTTTGAATGTAGCCTTCATTCCCACACTTCACTTCCCTCCAGGCCCCATGGTGAATGCAGCAGCCCCCTCCAACGCACCCCAGAAGCTTATTCCCCCTCAGCCCACTGGTCGACCCTCTCCTGCCCCGCCTTCAGTTCCCCCCGCTGCCTCCCCAGTAATGCCTCCACAGACTCAGTCCCCCGGCCAGCCGACACAGCCTACTCCCATGATGCCTTACCATGCCAAGCAGAACCGCATTACTCCCATTCAGAAACCCTGTGGACTCGACCCAGTGGAGATACTGCAGGAGAGGGAGTTCAGGTACGTTTCATCTCATTAACTTTTTCTGGAGGGGGAAATGACGGAATCAGAAGGGTTGAATGGTTACTCTGTACTGTACTACAAGCAGTACATTGCTGAAGAGTTTTGCTAAATTTGTAATTTTTTTTCATTGTGTTCAAAACTTTTAATACGCTTTTTTATTGTATACTGTCTAACAGAAGTATTCAAAATCAAAAGTACAAAAAACCTAAAGCATGAATAATTCATAGTAAAATATAACTTAGTACTCCCTCAGGTTACAGGCTCGTATCACTCATCGTATTGCTGAGCTGGAGAACCTGCCGGGCTCTCTGGCTGGTGATTTACGTACCAAAGCTACTATAGAGCTCAAAGCCCTCCGACTGCTTAACTTCCAGAGACAGGTACAGTTTGCACTACATCATCAAGCTTCACATTTTCACCTCTAACCTTCACAACATCACATGTTTTTTCAATGATGGTAGTTTGTGTTAATGATGAGTCCATGTTTGTATATTTGTCTGTTTGCATGACTATCCGCAGCTGCGTCAAGAGGTGGTGGTGTGTATGCGTCGTGACACAGCTCTAGAGACTGCCCTCGATGCCAAGGCCTACAAGCGAAGCAAGCGTCAGTCTCTGCGAGAGGCGCGCATCACGGAGAAACTGGAGAAACAGCAGAAGATCGAGCAAGAGCGCAAACGCAGGCAGAAACATCAGGTAGAGGACATATACAGTCATGATGTTGCTTTTGATAAGATTAAAAGTGGTATTTATGATTGACTCCTCTCTTTTCTGGTTTATTGTCTTTTCTGCCCTTCATCCCATACAACTCTTATCTTAGGAGTACCTCAACAGCATCCTGCAGCACGCCAAAGACTTCAAAGAGTACCACCGCTCCATCACAGGCAAAATGCAGAAACTGACCAAAGCTGTGGCCACCTACCATGCCAATACTGAACGGGAGCAGAAGAAAGAGAATGAGCGCATTGAGAAAGAGAGGATGAGGAGGCTTATGGTAAGAAGAAACCACACAGACACAGTTACACACTTACCAAAATACACACACCCTCCTTCACACACTGTATATGTGTCTGTCCTCCCAGGCTGAGGATGAGGAGGGCTATCGTAAACTGATTGACCAGAAGAAGGATAAGCGCCTGGCCTATCTGCTGCAGCAAACTGACGAGTATGTGGCCAACCTCACCGAGCTGGTCAGAGCTCACAAAGCTGCGCAGGCCCTCAAGGAGAAAAAGAAGAAGAAGAAGAAAAAGAAGAAGGTATGGAAAACAGGAGTTCAGGCACCAGTGATCTTTGTTTGGGATAATTAATGACTTTGAGAGATGAATGTGATGTCTCTGTTGTGATTCGCCAACTTCTTCTTGTCTTGCAGTTGGAGAATGCTGAGGGTCCTACTCCTGTCATGGGTCCTGATGGCGAGGTGAGCAGATGCAGCAGCTGTAATGATGGCATTTAAAGGTTAACCTTGTATAGGTTGTTGTAAATCTGTTCAAGTAAGGAAGAGGTAGTTAAAGCAAATATTCAAAGTCACTGATTTTGTGATATACTTGCTCTTCAAATATTCTGGGTTCACATTGCTGCTTTGTTTTGTTGCTTTCAGTGACCTCCTTTTAAACACAGCATAGATTACATTTCACACAAGGCTTCAGGAGGTAATGTTTTGCTTTTTAGTGTTGTCATTGCAAAAAGTAAAATCTGCACACAGTTCTTTGCTCCCAAAATGATTCTTTTGTTCACTGTTACTGTGCAACATGTGGAACAACTAGATTTCATCAGACAAAAAGCGGCACAAACAAACATCACTGTATTAAATCTGTATTATATATCAAAATAAATCTGCACCTGGTGACCAAACTTAAAAGCCATTGGCCATAGCCCATGTCAGCCTTGTGTGCATGCTCAGAAAACAAAGAAGTAAATAATATATCAGAGGTGACAACAATTGTAATGGCAAACAATATGATCAACTGTCAAACAAATCCCCAAAGAGAATAAAATGTGTGTAAAAGTGTAGAAATAATATTCATGCAGCGTACACCGACTAAAATTTTTTAATTGTATGTCATTGGTTGTTAAATTGGCCAAACAGCAGCAGCATTATGATCACTAATGTAAACTTAACTTCTACACACAGTAGCTTTGTCTCATTTCAATTAGCCACTATTTAAACCCAGCCTATTGAGACTCGCCCAGTCCGAAAGATAACTTAAACCGAGATAGCTAACTTACCTCGTCCCTCTGCAGCCTCTCGATGAGACGAGTCAGATGAGTGACCTGCCTGTGAAGGTCATCCACGTTGACAGTGGGAACATCCTGACAGGACTGGATGCTCCAAGAGCTGGACAGCTAGAGACCTGGCTGGAGATGAACCCTGGGTGAGACTGGCTGTACAGAGAAAGAGTGACTTTTGTATGAAAATGTGTGTGTCTATGGCTGTAGGTACAGCAATGTTAGTTAGCCTGCTGATCCGTTGATTAAAATACTGAATCTTGGCAAAGGAAGAATTGCCATGAAATTCATGGCCCAGAGAGGACCAATTAAAAAGCTGTGGTGAATTCTCATCTGGCACCATCAACTGGCTTGAACCTTAGTTGTAACTTAGATTTATGCTACATAAAATAAGATAAGATAGACTTTATTAATCCCACACTGGGGAAATTCCTGTGGATGGTAAAGATGCTAACTAAAATAAAAAATAAATAAAAGTTCTGTTCTAAAACTAAGGCAGCGCTGATCAAATATGAATCAAGATTCTGTAACTGCATTGCCTATTTCTCGCCTCAAATGTTTACAGAAACATATTTTAGAAAACTGTTTGCTGTAAAATTAGAATGTTTGTGACCATAGCCACAGCAAACTTTCTCATTTTACAGCTAAACGGTGAGGGGGGTCTGGCTGCAGACATCCAGTGTCAGGCTGCTTCCGTTGCAGGCTCCACTCTCAGGCTGCCTCCAGTGTCAGGACCGGAAATAACAAACTTTTTGTGCGTCTCTTAAAGGACTGAACACCCTGAATCCACGGGTTACGTTTGCAAATTGCCGAATGATAATACCGAATGTGGATGGTTTGTAATAAATAAGTTACGGTGGTTAACGGTTGACTGACGATCAGGTTATCTGACGATCTCTTATGCGCAAGAAACTTTATAATATAACTGTATACACAGTTTTGGAAGAAGCCGCTTTGTTGTTATTAAATTAAAAATTATTAAAAAATATTAAATTAATCAACACTAACACGAAAAACATGAATTTATACGTTGCATTATAAGTCTACCAGCATTATTATCGCATTAGCCTACATCAAGTGTCAAAATAAACGCCATTCATAGCCTATAGTTTAGCGACATTAGTCCATGTAAAAACGTTGAGCTTAATGGAATATGCATTTCCTAATGGAAAATGTATTTATTGACACAAGTTAATGTCTGCTCAGAGGGTTATACATACTGAAGTAATCGCAGCGGTTATGCCCCAAGCCACAGAGTAAACCCGAGACACCGGTTTGTACGTTTTCAACAGACGGTTTATTTACAAATAATGAAAATAAAATGACAAATTCGCACTGCAATCTTCTTTAAGAGAAATTCTAAATATCAAAAACTACACCTGCAGAAACGGGTGTAGAACTAGAAACATGGTGATATCACAATACATAAAAACTAGAGGTAATCTTTGAACTTACAGCTGGTTTTGGACACTTCAATCAGTCCTGTGAATGTAAAAAGCAGGCTGGTGGTTGCAGCTAAGCTTTTATTGACTGTTACTACTCCACTTTACATTCACAATATGCCAAGTATCCTTGTTTGTCACAAATCTCATCACAAAACAGCCACATGTCCTCGATTGTGGAGAATTTGAACTTAAATGGTTCCCGGATGACATCTTTCTCTAGTTCCTCAAGCTTGGAACTTTCATCCTCAGACCAAAGTCTGGCATACTGCTTTGCAGCTTCTTCCATTTCCTCCTCTCCCATTCCGACTGCACTGGGCAACTCCACCTTGGATGAAAACATATGTTGGTTTGTTTCCACCCACTCTGCTGATTTTCTACAGTCAGAAATGATCCTGGCTGCAAACTTGTCCTATGGGAAAGACAAAGAGAAAAAAGGTATTCTCCCTATAGCAAAACTACTGTACAAAGTGGCATAAACTATTATTCACGTAAAAATAACAGAGCATAAGTAGCAAAGGGACACTTAAAATGAGCTTTGTCAGAATAACCTCAGTATAAAACAGAGCATGCCTACCATCCAGGCCCGGATTGGCTAATCGGGAGCACCGGGAGAATTCCCGGTGGGCCGGTCTGGTTGTTTGGTTGTGAGGGCCGGTGTTCAGGTATGGCACTGGGTTGAAATCATAGTTGAATATTATGGATGCTGTCCCTATGCTGCCTGCACTCGCAGCCCACTTTTTGTATTTACAGTATTTATTTTTTCTTGCAGCCCACTCGCAGAGTGCGGTTAATGATGACCTATTTATGTTCGGAGTCCTCCGACGGCAGCACCTTGCTAAAAAAAAACAACTAACCGTCATCGTACACAAGTCACTGGTGCTTGTTGGAGGATGCCACCGCAAGCAAAAAGAAGCTGTTTTAAACGGGTAATAGAAGGCGCAAAACGGCACTGAAAAAGCGTCAATTTTAAAAGTAGAGCTCTAGAAAGTGACGCGGCCAGATGAACTTTTTCTATTTTTAGCAAAACGCCAAATGAAGACGTTGAGACGGGTAAGCTAAGTTAGTTAGGAGAAGTGACTGCAAACCAGCGTTTATGTTTATGAATCAAACTTGTTCTTGTAGCTCCGCAGCAGCAGCTAGTAGGCCTACTAGTCCAGTTTGCTGCTAACAGTGACAATGAAGAGCCACCAGTAAGGTTACCAAGCAGCAGCTATATGAGCCCAGAACTCCAGTTTGGGCAGGTAGGGTTCATCATTGACTGAGTATTATAAGAATTAATAAGAGTGTGGTGTTGACCTGCTCTATATGAAAAATGCCCTGGGATAATTAATGATGCCAGATGATTCGGCACTACCATAATGACACTGACTTGACTTGATCAGAAAGCTTTGTAAAAAGGAGAGATTTGTGCTGAGAATTATGACAATTTATAAAATGTGATTTAGTGTCAGAAGCAGAGCCAGTAGTGTGCATTAGGGATAGCTGCTGTCAGTGTGGATGGCACATCTACTGTAAGCTGTTGTATCAGTGTGTGTGAACAAGCAAACATGATCAGATTAGCTACAATATAATCACTTTTTATGACCAAATATTACTTGTGACCCATTATGAAAGTTGTATTAACTAGGCCTATTCAAAGGAAAAAATAGATTATGGTGTCATTAGAAAGTGCAATACGATGTATCTTGTTCTTTATTTAATCTGTGATTACTTATTTGCACAGAAACAGATTCTGATATTGTTCAACATCATTGGGTTGTTGTTAAGATGTTAACTTTTCTAATAAATCTACATTGTGAAGCAACACTTGGAAATAGTGATATTTTACAAAATACACCGAATTACAAGGATGTAGAGGACAGGGCGCTATTGCAGACCTATATACTAAGGTTTTGATTACATTTTTTTAATATAGTCATTCGTGAAGTAAAGTGGGCCGGTCTAAGGCATGAAAATCCAGGGCTGAAAATGAGTCCCAATCCGGCCCCTCTACCATCTTTTTCATCCCTAGCTTCGGGAGGCTGCAAAACAGGGTGTACTTGATCCTCTCCCTAAAAGAAAAAAACACAAATCCTCCTTTTTAAGGTCAAATACAATGATCCCATCAGGGCCAGTTCTAGATCATCAACCTTGATGGATCTAAGATAGATCTAAATACTGAACATGGATAAAGTTCAGATTCTGTAAACATTGCTGACTGAGGGATGGATTAAAAAATGACACTGTGGTAGTATTCTCAAAAAAAAGCACAACCAACTTTGTTCATTCCTGTTTTCCCAGGGTCCAGCTTTATGTCATCATCAACTAGTTTGTTATTGTGGGAACTCATTAAAATCCCCTCTGTCCCTCTACTTCCAACTCACAAACTCAAAACTGACCTCAGTGACGTCATCCATTTTCCACTTCTTCAGACGGAACACTGGTGGCACCTCACCTCGCAGGATGGCCTTTGCTGTGTCTGTCCAGTGGGCAAACTGTTTGCCATGGCTGAAATAAAGAAAAAAATAAGCGTTGGCTATAACAAAGATTGTGTTAGGTAAGGTGTTAATATTTCCAAGACAATCAAGTAAGTCTAAGTCTAAGAGCAAGTAAAAAGAAAACAAGAAAAGTTTAAATTAGCCAATAACAAGACATGAGAGTACACAAAGACACAGACACACACAAATCCATACCTTTGAATATAATAGCATTTTTAATGTGAACATCGTGGTGCTGCTGAAGCTTGGCTCGTTGGCTGGGTTTGTATTTGGGGCAAAGGGGGCAGTGGAACAGCTTACAACAAGCTGTGCAGCGTTCCACTTTAAACCCTCTACCCTCTTCATAGATTGAACGATGCATCTACATAACACAGAAAAAGTGCTGTTAAAATATATGTATTTCAATTGGTAAAAGTATAAAACGAGTGGAATGAAGGATAGAAAAACTTAAAAACTTATCCTCATGTCATTTTCATTTAGACAACAAATAACCTGAGCGTCAGTCAACCGTTAGCCACCGTTAGCGTAAAAAATTACAACCCATCCACGTTAGTAACATTCAGTAATTTGCGTGCGTAAGGCAGCTAGTAAAACAGCAAACATATGGTGTGTGTTTATGTCTATATCTATATATACATATTTGTTACTTACTGTTGTCCCAACGGTAGTTAATTTGCGGCAATAAATCTTCTTCCCCTACTTTTTCGTTGTTTTTAGTTGCAATATATACGCCGGACTCCTTTAAAACACGCAGAAAAGTTTGTTATTTCCGGTCCTGACACTGGAGGCAGCCTGAGAGTGGAGCCTGCAACGGAAGCAGCCTGACACTAGAGGTCTGCAGCCAGACCCTCTTGTAAACAGTACACTAAAATATGTTTCTGAAAAAATGATGTGAGAAATATGCTATGCAGTAAAACAATCTTGATTCATATTTGATCAGTGCTGCCTAGTTTGACGGGTTTAACCGCAGTTCCCGAGGAGTGCTGACTGTGTTAGAGACTCCTCGCCTCTAATTGGTTGTTTTCCTTATGACGTTAGGAGCACCAGGAGGAGGCAGAGGAATGTGATTTTTTTTTTTTCATTCATGTAGTCATGATTCATGTAGTACTGTTAGGATGTAGTGCCAGTTTGAACAAATATGACAAAAAGTAATTTTTTATCAAAGTTACCAACTGTAGCTTTAAGCCAGCTTTTTTAATTAATTCACTTTAAGGCTTTTAGGTGTGTGATTAAAAATGAACATCTGCATGAGGATGACCTGTACAGTTAAAAGGTTCAGACACAGGGGCTGATAGTCAATCTGATATGAGTATGCATGTATTTTGTCCAGTTATGAGGTGGCTCCTCGCTCAGACAGTGAAGACAGCGAGGAGGAGGAAGAGGAGGAGGTGGGTTGTTTTAAAAGACATGTTTAAAGCCAGTTTCATATTCACTGCTCCAATCACTGACAAGCTGTCTGGCAGGAGGAAGAGGAGGAGCCTCAGCCATCGGCTACTCAGGTGGAGGAAAAAAAGAAGATTACAGACCCCGACTGCGAAGACGTGTCAGAGGTGGACGTCCGACACATCATCGAGTGAGTACATATAAGGAGTACTACGTTTGGATCCATTTTTCTACCATTTATGTTCTCAGGGCCACCCAAACAAAAAAATTTGCTCATAAGGTATTTTACAAAAAGCGTCCACCAACTTACATTATGCCATGATTAATAATAAAACTGTTATGTGTTTCCTCTGCAGAAATGCTAAACAGGACGTGGATGATGAATATATTGGTGCAGCGTTCGCCCGAGGCCTCCAGTCTTATTATTCTGTGGCTCACGCTGTCACAGAAAAGGTGGAGAAACAGTCCAGTTTGCTAATAAACGGACAACTCAAACAGTATCAGGTAAACAAGCACAATCAGATAGATTACATGATATTCTCTACCTTGCCATACACAAATACATTTTTGAATTTTATGACTTGACAAAGGAGATAAATGCTTTGCTTGACTGTCAGATTAAAGGTCTGGAGTGGCTGGTTTCCCTCTACAACAATAATCTGAATGGGATCCTGGCAGATGAGATGGGTCTGGGAAAAACCATCCAGACTATCGCCCTCATAACGTACCTCATGGAGAACAAACGGCTCAATGGTCCCTACCTCATCATTGTACCCCTCTCGTTAGCATAACCTCTTTATTTGCAAAAATACCTTGTTGTTTTGTTCTTATTCCTCATGGAAGTTATTTACACAAACACTACAAATGAAGAAAAACGGATTTTGTAGTATTCCGAATACATTGTTAAATGGTAACAGAGCTGCCTCTCATTGACAGAACTCTTTCTAACTGGGTGTATGAGTTTGACAAGTGGGCACCGACAGTCGTGAAAGTGTCCTACAAGGTGGGTTTTTGCAGCCAAAACGTGTGTTTCTACAAATGCACTTATCAGTTGTTTTGTAACTTTTGCTTTTATTGTCAAATATTGAGACCTGCTGAAGTCGATGTATTCAAGGAGATGATGCTTTTTTTATATAAATATTTCTTTCATATTTGTAATTTTCAATTTTTCTTCTTTCAGGGGTCTCCTGCTGCCAGGAGAGCCTTTGTCCCCCAACTGCGCAGTGGCAAGTTTAATGTTTTACTCACCACTTACGAGTACATCATCAAGGATAAACAAGTACTGGCCAAGGTGAGATGGGATGTACAAACACAAGCGGAAGGACACGCACAAACACACCCAGGCAGTCATAGTAAAATTATTTTTTGTTAAAATTTAATTTTGCTTGAGGTTTTGATGTGTTTTTCTTTGTCATCTCCCACTTCCTAAATCCCCAAAGTCTAAAAGTGTTTTATCCTGGCCAATCTGACCGTCCCCTATGCTGCATCTCAGTGCTTTCTCCTAGGTGCTGCCACACTGACACCACCTGTATACTGCGTCTCCCACTGTCCTCTGTGAACGTCATGCTGCTATGCACTCATGTAGTCATATAGGCTTCCTGACTGCTCAAAGGTGGGTGTTGTTCCCCATATGGTGGCTCAAGGCTTTGGCTTGGGACTGAGCCAGCATGGTCATGAGGACACTGGATAAGAGATCTTCCTTATGACCACTTGATGTTTTTGGTTGGTTTGGATCCAACGAGACAGTATAGTCACAGTTTTATCTAAATGTACTCCTCTCCTCACTCCCTTACCTCAACCCCACCAGATTCGTTGGAAATACATGATCGTGGACGAAGGCCACCGTATGAAGAACCACCACTGTAAGCTGACCCAGGTCCTGAACACCCACTACCTGGCCCCACGGCGAGTCCTGCTGACAGGAACGCCGCTGCAGAACAAACTACCCGAGCTCTGGGCGTTGCTAAACTTCCTCCTGCCCACCATCTTCAAGAGTTGCAGCACCTTTGAGCAGTGGTTCAACGCCCCTTTCGCTATGACTGGAGAGAAGGTGGAGAGAGTGACTCAACTGTGCCCACATCCCATTCCTTTTTTTAAAAAGTGTTTGAGATGACAACAGGCAGGAGGTATACTGTCTTTCTTGCCAAATAACTTGCCAAATTTCTGCTTCTTTTACTCTGCAGGTGGACCTTAATGAAGAGGAGACCATCTTGATAATCCGTCGTCTCCACAAAGTACTTCGCCCCTTTCTGTTACGCAGATTAAAGAAGGAAGTGGAGGCACAGCTTCCAGAGAAGGCATGTTTCACCACACACACACACAGCAGACACACTAACATAAACTCACCTAAAGGATAATTAGGAACACCTGTAATATTTCTTGTTAATGCAGTTATCTAATCAACCAATCACATGGCAGCTGCTTCAATGCATTTAGGGGTGTGGTCCAGGTCTAGACAATCTCCTGAACTCCAAACTGAATGTCAGAATGGAAAAGAAAGGTGATGTAAGCAACTTTGAGCGTGGTTGAGGCATGGTTGTTGGTGCCAGACGGGCTGGTCTGAGTATTTCACAACCTGCTCAGTTACTGGGATTTTCATGCACAACCATTTCTAGGGTTTACAAAGAATTATCTGAAAAAGGAAAAACATCCAGTATGCGGCAGTCCTCTGGGCAAAAAATGCCTCATTCAGGTCAGAGGAGAATGGGCCAAAGTGATTCAAGCTGATAGAAGATCAAATTTGACTCAAATAACCACTTGTTACAACTGAGGTATGCAGCAAAGCATTTGTGAAGCCACAACACGCACAACCTTGAGGCTGATCGGCTACACCAGCAGAAGACCCCACCGTATACTCATCTCCACGCCCGCCGATAGGGGGGGACAAACGGGTCTGTTGTCCCGGGCCCACAGTAGGGGGGGGCCCAGAACTGGGGGCCCAGAACTGGGCCCTCATTAAATTATGGAATAATTGAAAAACATTTTTTTAAATAGGCCTATTTGTGGAAAAAAATATGTAATATTTGAGTTACATAAAAGCTTATTTGTTTTCTTCCTAATTGTCCTTGAAATAGTGGTCAAGAACCCCCCCACCCCCAACACAAAAATGGTTTGGCCACTTATCAAAAGTTGATGTTGTTTTCAGTAGATTTGAAGTTCAGTATGCTCAAAATGTCCGGTCAGCACAAGTCCGGTGCTCAGAAAAGGAAGGAAAAGAGAAGAAGAAAATAGAGGCCTTAGAGATTTTCTAAACAAATATTTTTAAAAAAGGTGGTGACGGTGAAGCTGGAACTGTCAACGTAGAGCAAGGTAAGAAACAGCGCAGCCAACGTTTACGAGCCATGTAACGTAAGCTAACAGGCCAGCTCTCATGTTAACGTCCATTAGCTTGTATAAAAGCCTGAGACAACACGTTCTCTTTACAGAAAGAGTTGAGTTTGGTAGCTCCGTCAGAGAGGATGAGACAGAGAGGAGAGAGATCCAGCTGCTGTCAGGTGACAGAGAGAGTGATGCGGGAGGGGCCCGCTGCCTCGCAACGGAGGGACAGAGTCAGGCTACCGGTGAGAGAGAGAGAGAGAGAGAGACAGAGAGAGAGATGCGGGAGGGGCCCGCTGCCCTGTCGGAGAGTCTGAGCAGGATGGATCAGAGACTGATCACATTAATTTCAGTGAGAGATGTGAGGAGAGGAGAGGAAGATCAGATTAGAGGAAGATCAGAGGAGAGGAAGAGCATAGGAGAGGAAGAGCATAGGAGAGGAGCAGGAGAGGAAGAGGAGAGGAGAGGACCAGGAGAGGAAGAGCAGAGGAGAGGTACAGGAGATGAACAGGAGAGGAGAGGAACAGGAGAGGAAGAGCAGGGGAGAGGAAGAGCAAGGAAAAAGGAGAGATCTGGGCGCGGGGGGCCCATCTAAGCTTATCTCGTCCCGGGCCCAGGCAGCTGTCAGCTGGCCTGCTCATCTCCACTAAAAATAGGAAAATGAGGCTACAATTTGCACAAGCTCACCAAAGTTGGACAGTTGAAGACTGTAAAAATGTTGCCTGGTCTGATGAGTCTCGATTTCTGTTGAGACATTCAGATGGTAGAGTCAGAATTTGACATGAACAGAATGAGAACATGGATCCATCATGCCTTGTTACCACTGAGCAGGCTGGTGGTGGTCTAATGGTGTGGAGGATGTTTTCTTGGCACACTTTACAGTCCCTCCAGAAAAACGCGATTACGTGATCGCATAATTCAATGCATAATCAGCCAAAGTCCGCATATTCGGCCCCCGCATATGCCGCATTTTTTCAAATATGTTGCACTTTCGCCGCATAAATTGCCGATTTCCGCGCAAAATATGCGGTGCTTGCATGATTTCATAATCCCCGCATTTTCGTTGCAAAAAAGTCACATATATCTTAGCAGAAAGTTGAAAAAATGTTGCGTTTATTTCACACAAGAGCAGCTATTTTCTCCTGTTGCCATGGGAACGTTATGAAGTGACATAATTACGCGACGTAAGGAGGTTGAATTTGACATGTACTTTGAGTCTCTTAAGTTGGTATCCAATAAGAAACCTATCTTAATATCTGATGTCTACTCAAATGTCTTTGTGTAAGTGCTCCTGCTGTCTATATTATTAACGATTTTTGAAAGTCTGTCACTTTTGTATCTTTTATTTCCCTCTGTTTAGACTATTACTTTTATTTTTACTTTAATATTATATTATTTGTATATATTTTTGTATCTTATTTGTTTAATTATTGCAATGACTGAATATCTGTAAACTATTTTTGGAAATTAAGTTTAAAAAAAGCAGGGTGTTGGGGGAATCACTTTTTCTTCTCTTTTTCATCAAACCGCAATTTTTGCAAGTTCCGCAATTTCATCGCATAAAATTGCATAAATATCCCGCATATTCCATCGCATTTTTTAAGAAAACGTGCCGCATAATCAAGGATATTTGCCCGCAACAATCACAAAAAAACTCGCGTTTTTCTGGAAGGACTGACTTTAGGCCCCTTAGTACCAATTGGGCATCGTTTAAATGCCACAGCCTACCTGAGCATTGTTTCTGACCATGTCCATCCCTTTATGACCAACATGTACCCATCCTCTGATGACTACTTCCAGCAGGATAATGCACCATGTCACAAAGTTCGAATAATTTCAAATTGGTTTCTTGAACATGACAATGAGTTCACTGTACTAAAATTGCCCCCACAGTCACCAAATCTCAACCCAATAGAACATCTTTGGGATGTGGTGGAGGGAGCTTCGTACCCTGGATGTGCATCCCATAAATCTCCATCAACTGCAAGATGCTATCCTATCAATATGGGCCAACATTTCTAAAGAATGCTTCCAGCACCTTGTTGAATCAATGCCACGAAGAATTAAGGCAGTTCTGAAGGCAAAAGGGGGTCAAACACGGTATTAGTAGGGTGTTCCTAATAATCCTTTAGATGAGTGTATACACATGCAAATAGACAAGCACATATTAGTCCAGATGATCTGCTAATGGATGGGAAACAAATCCTGAAGTGTTCTCTAGTATTTTTTATTTTTTTATTTAATATTTGCAATGCTGGTAAATGTAATGGTGGATATACCTCTACCTCTACCCCCCTCCCCACCCCCCATTTAATTCCACCTGTCTCTTCTCTCCGTCAGGTGGAATATGTGATCAAGTGTGACATGTCGTCTCTTCAGAGGGTGCTGTACAGGCACATGCAGGCCAAGGGGGTCCTGCTCACTGATGGATCAGAGAAGGACAAGAAGGTGAGGACATTAACACTTAAACACTGTGGATATTTGGTTCGGGAATCCTTATAACTAAAAAACACCAAAATAAAATTGTCTCTACTCCATGTGTGTTATGATACATGATAGTTTTTTTAGTTTTTTTTAATAATAGGCCTTGATAATACATGGCACTAGATGATTTATATAACACTTGGAGATTTATTAAAAGTGACAGGTCTAGAACATATACTGCGATTTGTGCCAGAGTTGGTGTTTGGCTTTTACTGTCACAAAAGACTTAAATTATTTGACATTTATAAATATTTTTTAGAGAAAGTTGCAAGTGAAATAAAATCTGATCTTTTTTGTTGTTTGTTTAGTTTTATTTTCATTCTTAGGGTTATTATTATTATTCTTGGCTCTCACATTTAAAAATGTATTGCTTTAATTGAAGCCTTGAGAGTGAATTGATGATTGTCCTTGGACTAACCTTTATGAATAAATATTGAATGAAAGAAGACAATTGTGATTACAAGCCTTATGATTTGTCTCATTGTGTTTACCAGGGTAAAGGTGGCACAAAGACGCTGATGAACACCATCATGCAGCTGAGGAAGATCTGTAACCACCCTTACATGTTCCAGCAGATAGAGGTACTATTGAGGAGTTGCAAAAACATGTATTTGTTTCACTGTGTATTGTGTAGATTTGTCAGGATATAATGAGCCAGTGGGGCGGCTGTGGTTCAGGAAGTAGAGCGGGTTGTCTACTGATTGGGTTGGTGGTTCAATCCAATGATCCCCAATTGCTGATGGTCAGGCCAGCACCCTGGCCTGGCCTGGCACCCTGCATGGTAGCTCGCTGTGTGTGTGTGTGTGTGTGTGTGTGTGTGTGTGTGTGTGTGTGTGTGTGTGTGTGTGTGTGTGTGTGTGTGTGTGTGTGTGTGTGTGTGTGTGTGTGTGTGTGTGTGTGTGAATGGGTGAATGGGTGAATGGGTGAATGGGTGAATGAACGGCAAAAACCTTAAAAGCGCTAAATAAATGTATTTACCATGTGTGTCTCTTTCCACACAAAATTGACTTTGTGGCGATGCTGAAGGGAGCTGAATAATACAAGCTTCAAAATAAAGCCACATACTAAAGTGTTTGCCTTTGTGGGCCCTATTGTAACAATCTAAGCGTATGGTGTGAAGCACATGGCGCAGGTGCATTTAGAGTGTGTCCTAATCCACTTTTGCACTTTTGTGTGTTTTGGGCGTAACAGTGCGTTATCTCCCATTCCCTTTAAAAGCCAGGCGCGTTTGTACCTTGGCGCATTGCTATTATGATGACGGATTTGCACAGTAATATTTTTATTTGTAATATTTTGCATGTTTGTGTGCTGCTGCGCTTCCCTGTGTTGTGTGTGTGTGTGTGTGTGTGTGTGTGTGTGTGTGTGTGTGTGTAACAAACATAGTGTGCATGCGCTGTGCATAAGCCTAAGCGCATTTTACTAATGTGCTGTTAAAATAACAATAAACTCCGGCGCGATCACTTCCCGCTGCCTCAAGATAGCAATACGCTAAGAATTCACCTGAACATACCTCCCTGTAAGAACGTCACGCCCATGGGCGCAAAGATGGGCGTAGGTGAATTTGCTATTTAAACGACGTGGGCGCTGGACGGTCTTAAAATAGCAAAGACACTTTTTTTTTTTGCAAGATAGGGCTCTGTGTATTTGACTAAATTACAGAATAAATTCTCGATTGCTTTTGCAGGAATCTTTCTCTGAACATTTAGGATTCTCTGGTGGGATAGTCCAGGGGTAAGTGCTAATTCCACTTCAAGATCAACATCACACATACACAAACTGTAACCCTTGTAACCCAACCACCTACCTTTACGTCAGTCCTGACCTATATCGGGCATCAGGAAAGTTTGAGGTGTTGGATCGAATCCTGCCAAAGCTGAGAGCCACAAACCACAAAGTGCTGCTCTTCTGTCAGATGACCTCACTCATGACCATCATGGAGGACTACTTTGCCTATCGCAGCTTCAAGTATCTGCGTCTGGATGGTGAGACACTTTACTTATATACGTGTTTGTGAAGTTATCCTTTATTCTTATTGTATTTCATTTATTCCTTTTCCTTAAATCTTGTTTCTTTTGTAACACTTTCTTGCTAAACCTTTATTTCCTTCATGTGCTTTTCTTCTCTTTCCCCTCCTCCCTAACATCTCAGGCACTACAAAAGCTGAAGATAGAGGAATGTTACTGAAGACATTCAATGAACCGGGATCAGAGTACTTTATCTTCCTTCTGAGCACAAGAGCTGGAGGCCTCGGCCTAAATTTGCAGTCTGCCGACACTGTGGTTATTTTTGACTCTGACTGGAACCCACATCAGGTGGGATGCATGTTTATATTAATTTACAAAAGACACAATTTAATCAAAAATCAAGCTGCTCTCAACTTCTAGTTGCTTAAGGTGTTAGAGCAGTTAGAGGCTAGTGTCTACAGGACACTTGCACATAACAATAGACATGAACACAGCAACAAAGAGACCTCAGATTCAGAATCCAGAGTTTAGAGAAAAGACAATATATGTTACTAGTAGTCCGTTTTGATTCAACAAGAGAATAGTGCTGAAGTGCTGTGTTTAGTAGCTAATTGAACCTTTGCTAGCTTATGATTTGAATCACAGAGCGCCATGACTTCTTGCATTGTATTTTAAAGAAATGCATAATTAAAAAAAAAGAGTCAAACACAAAGCAAAGTACTGTAAAACTGGAATACAGCTAGCAGTATTTTCAAATTTCAAATGTTGTAGACAAAGCCAGCTTATGCGATTTAAGAATGCTACACTTAGTCAGTTGAGTTGGTGGAGTTAGAGTGGCTCAGGCAACCTTTGCACACACACTGCTATAAGAATTTGGCCATATGTGGCCCAGACCACCTCCAAATGTGGTCTGAGTGATAAGATCTCAATGCATCATCGATGTCGAGTTTTCCACTTGTAATCGGTTCACCCAAAACGCATGTTAATGCCAGGTCTGAACAGGGCTTTTGTTCTTCTCCAGGACCTGCAGGCTCAGGACCGAGCCCACCGTATTGGTCAACAGAACGAGGTGCGTGTGCTACGTCTTTGCACAATCAACAGTGTTGAAGAGAAAATCCTGGCTGCTGCCAAGTACAAACTTAACGTGGACCAAAAGGTCATTCAGGCTGGCATGTTTGATCAGAAGTCTTCCAGCCACGAGCGCAGGGCCTTCCTGCAGGCCATCCTGGAACACGAGGAGCAAGACGAGGTCTGGGGTCAGGAAGTCTGTCTACGCATTAATGTGTGTGCGTGCGTGCACCAGAAACAGTCAGAAGCACAATTTTAAAGAGTGAGCCTGCTTATGCTCTGATTGCCGATGTGTGCTTGCTGTATTCAGGAGGAGGATGAGGTGCCAGATGATGAGACGGTCAACCAGATGATTGCCAGGAGTGAGGAGGAGTTTGACCAGTTCATGGTCAGTGTTTTGAAGACAAATTACAGCTCATACAAGTCTTTAACTAAAGCCTTAACCAACATCCTCTCCCTACATATTGTATGTTCCGTGGCCCTTTTTTTCTTCCTCTCCCTCCCTCAGCGTATGGACCTAGACAGGCGTCGCGAGGATGCCCGTAACCCACGGCGAAAACCTCGTCTGATGGAGGAGGACGAGCTGCCCACTTGGATCATGAAGGACGACGCTGAGGTTGAACGGCTGACCTGCGAGGAAGAGGAGGAGAAAATGTTTGGACGAGGTTCTCGACAGCGGAAGGAGGTGGATTACAGCGATTCACTGACGGAGAAGCAGTGGATCAAGGTTATTAGCCTCATGCAGCAGGGGCAGAGCTGAGAAATAAATCAAATTTAAATACAACATAAAACTTCTTCGCTTCCTGGAGTAAAAGGTTGATTAGTCTTTTAATCTCTCAGTCTGTGTTTCCCGTGCAGGCGATAGAGGAGGGCACACTAGAGGAGATCGAGGAAGAGGTACGTCACAAAAAGACGACCCGCAAGAGGAAGCGTGACCGCGACCTGGATCTCCCAGGTCCCTCCTCTTCCTCGGGGGGACGAGGTCGAGGGGACAAAGATGAAGATGGGAAGAGGCAGAGGAAGAGGGGACGACCACCTGCTGAGAAACTCTCCCCCAACCCCCCCGCCCTCACAAAGAAGATGAAGAAGATCGTGGACGCTGTCATCAAGTATAAAGACAGGTAGCTCACAAGTTTTGTGTTGGTTATTCACTGACATTAAAAGATGTTGCAATGTTTTTACTGACCCCTTACTCATCTCTGTTGTGGCCATCATTATTTAGTCTCAGGACAACTTAAGGTCAAATGTTGCACTTCCTTGAACATTTATAGAAACTGAGAGAAGTCACCAGTTTTCACAACAGCTTACACACATTTTCTGAAATAACACTTCAAAAATTCAAAAATAAATATCACTAAATCAGACATTTTAAATTATGCTATCATGAATTAAACCATCAGATGTCACACAAATGGCATCAAATACATACAAAGTGAAGTAGAGCGCACAATATTTGCATAAACGTTATTTAATAGTCACCAATAATGCATGTATATGTACAATGTCTGTACCACTGCTAGCTGGACTTAAAGACTTAAGAATTTAAATGCATGCTATGTGGACGGTCCTACAGATTGAGTGCTTTAACTCTTAATAACTTTTATTAATTGGCTTTTATATGTTTGCTGACAGTATTTTATTTATGAAGACGTGGGGCTGTGGATTAAGGAAAAAGTAATGTGTAGGGTTTTTAAAAAAAATTTCAAATCTAAAATTTAACTAGAAACTGGCAAACAGTGGTGGATCTGAACTCTAAAGCTAAAGTTTTTATTCATAGATAAGAGTGATTATGAAAGTTGTCTCTCATCCATAGTGTTTAAGTAGAATAAATGAACAAAGGGACATTTAATTTGATGAATTCTAAAAGTGTTTTGTCTCATCCCGATAATGTCATTTCCTGCAGCGCCAGTGGGCGTCAGCTGAGCGAGGTGTTCATCCAGCTGCCATCTCGAAAAGAGCTGCCAGAGTACTACGAACTGATCCGCAAGCCTGTGGACTTCAGGAAGATCAAGGTTAGATCAGAAAAAAATATTCTTTTGGGGTAAGTTGGTTACTGCAGCTGCAAAGTATCGCCCATACAACAAAAAAAGACAACAAGAAAATGTATAGGTTAACAGATACACATCACATGTTACTAAGTGATGTACATACTGTATCTTCGCTGTAGGAGAGGATTCGAGGTCATCGCTATCGCAGTCTGGGTGACCTGGAGAGAGACGTCATGCTGCTTTTCCAAAACGCTCAGACCTTCAACCTGGAGGGATCACTGGTGAGACTTACTGTGTACAGTCTTTACTCAAGGACGCAGAAAAACACCTGCTGTCCTCGTCTCTACTGTATACTGTTCAGTGAGAGTATTTTGTACACCTGTCACTTGGTGAATGGTTGATTTGTGCCCATTACAGAAATAACTTTTTGTCTTCTTTTTATATCTCAGCCACTACTTGTCCTATATTTAGGAAACTTGGAGGCTTGGTGAACCATAATTAAATGCCAAAAGTCTGATTGGTGAAACTTGGTGGGCATTATACATTTTTTAACAGAATTTTTTGGTTATATATACATGGATTGCACTGATCAGAAAGCTTTAAATAAAGGACATTAAAGCTATAACTGCTACGTCACTGGAGAAATTATGCATCTTGTTGCTGATTGGCCCACCAGATGCCTTCATCATGTGTGGCAGACGACTATTTCTGTCTGTCAGTGCCTTGCGAAAGTATTCGGCCCCCTTGAACTTTTCGACCTTTTGCCACATTTCAGGCCTCAAACATAAAGATATAAAACTGTAATTTTTTGTGAAGAATCAACAACAGGTGGGACACAATCATGAAGTGGAACGAAATTTATTGGATATTTCAAACCTTTTAAACAAATAAAAAACTGAAATATTGGGCGTGCAAAATTATTCAGCCCCCTTAAGTTAATACTTTGGGCGCCACCTTTTGCTGCGATTACAGCTGTAAGTCGCTGGGGTATGTCTCCATCAGTTTTGCACATCGGAGACTGACATTTTTGCCCATTCCTCCTTGCAAAACAGCTCGAGCTCAGTGAGGTTGGATGGAGAGCGTTTGTGAACAGCAGTTTTCAGTTCTTTCCACAGATTCTCGATTGGATTCAGGTCTGGACTTTGACTTGGCCATTCTAACACCTGGATATGTTTATTTGTGAACCATTCCATTGTAGATTTTGCTTTATGTTTTTGGATCATTGTCTTGTTGGAAGACAAATCTCCGTCCCAGTCTCAGGTCTTTGCAGACTCAATCAGGTTTTCTTCCAGAATGGTCCTGTATTTGGCTCCATCCATCTTCCCATCAATTTTAACCATCTTCCCTGTCCCTGCTGAAGAAAAGCAGGCCCAAACCATGATGCTGCCACCACCATGTTTGACAGTGGGGATGGTGTGTTCAGAGGTGATGAGCTGTGTTGCTTTTACGCCAAACATAACGTTTTGCATTGTTGCCAAAAAGTTCGATTTTGGTTTCATCTGACCAGAGCACCTTCTTCCACATGTTTGGTGTGTCTCCCAGGTGGCTTGTGGCAAACTTTCAACGACACTTTTATGCATATCTTTAAGAAATGGCTTTCTTCTTGCCACTCTTCCATAAAGGCCAGATTTGTGCAGTATACGACTGATTGTTGTCCTATGGACAGAGTCTCCCGCCTCAGCTGTAGATCTCCGCAGATTCATCCAGAGTGATCATGGGCCTCTTGGCTGCATCTCTGATCAGTCTTCTCCTTGTATGCGCTGAAAGTTTAGAGGGACGGCCGGGTCTTCGGAGATTTGTAGTGGTCTGATACTCCTTCCATTTCAATATTATCGCTTGCACAGTGCTCCTTGTGATGTTTAAAGCTTGGGAAATCTTTTTGTATCCAAATCCGGCTTTAAACTTCTCCACAACAGTATCTCGGACCTGCCTGGTGTGTTCCTTGTTCTTCATGATGCTCTCTGCACTTTACACGGACCTCTGAGACTATCACAGAGCAGGTGCATTTATACGGAGACTTGATTACACACAGCTGGATTCTATTTATCATCATTAGTCATTTAGGTCAACATTGGATCATTCAGAGATCCTCACTGAACTTCTGGAGAGAGTTTGCTGCACTGAAAGTAAAGGGGCTGAATAATTTTGCACCCAATTTTTCAGTTTTTTATTTGTTAAAAAAGTTTGAAATATCCAATAAATTTCGTTTCACTTCATGATTGTGTCCCACTTTTTGTTGATTCTTCACAAAAAATTACAGTTTTATATCTTTATGTTTGAAGCCTGAAATGTGGCAAAAGGTCGAAAAGTTCAAGGGGGCCGAATACTTTCGCAAGGCACTGTATATGGAATAAGATTCCACTTGGCCCGTTGAAGTTGTTGATCCAGTCGGGGAAAGGCTCCTGCCAGCTGGCTCCCACTATGGAGGGTCTGATGATGGCGATGTTAAGTTTGTCTTGCTCCTGATGATGATAATAAAAGTTGTTTTCTGCCATGTTTTTCTCATGTGAGCAGATATATGAAGACTCCATCGTCCTCCAGTCAGTGTTTACCAGTTTGAGGCAAAAGATCGAGAAGGAGGAGGAAAGTGAAGGAGAGGAGAGTGAGGAAGAGGAAGACGAGCTGGAGGAAGGATCAGAAACTGAATGTAAGCATGTCCATTTTGGTTTGTTGTTTGTATATGCAATTTATGTTTTAGTTAATTTGTGATTCCCTTTGTCAGTGGTAAGAATGTGCTGTGATGTCCTTTTTTATTTTATTCTATAACTTAACTTATTATGCTATTAGTTATGTGATAGCACAGTTGGAGTGTAGTCAGAAATTCATTTCACTGCTTGTTGTAAGTGTATGACTGCATGTGACAAATAAACTTGAACTTGAACTTTTCGTCATTGATAATTTTTTGCTCGAGACAGACACTTAAGTTCATTTTCACTTACATTGTTTTGAGTGCTTTTTCACGCTTTAGATTAGTCTTAGTTTTATTTATGCCATAAACATGTTACGTGTGTGTGTGTTGTGTGTGTGTGTGTGTGTGTGTGTGTGTGTGTGTGTGTGTGTGTGTGTCCAGCTCGCTCAGTGAAAGTGAAGATCCGTCTGGGAAAGAAGGATAAAGGTGGAGATCGAGGGAAGGGTCGCAGCAGACGATCAGGACGCAGCAGAGCCAAACCTGTTGTTAGTGATGACGACTCTGAGGATGAGCAGGAAGAGGTAACTCTGTGTGTGTGTGTGTGTGTGTGTGTGTGTGTGTGTGTGTGTGTGTGTGTGTGTGTGTGTGTGTGTGTGTGTGTGTGTGTGTGTGTGTTTGTGTGTGTGTGTGTGTGTCCGTCCGTCTTTAAAAGAACCAGTTAAGTGACACAGGGGATGTGTTGTGAAAGATCAATTAAAAAAATATTCCTTCAGAGAGTGAAAATATCAAAATTAGTATTACGTAGAGTATGGAATAAATTATGGAATTGCTCAGGTGAAGACTCACTTCTTTTCCATTCGTGGCTCAGTCATATGTTTCTACATGCTTGATCTTAGCAGACATGAAGCAACAAACCTGCAGAGTGTAAAAATGACTAAATGTAAAAATGGACGCCTATTTTCTCTTTGTCCTTAATTATGTCTGCTAAAACCGTTGTGTTTTGGTTTGCAGGATACCTTAAAGTGCTCATTTTATGCTTTTTGGCTTTCCCCTTTTCATTATTGTGTTATATATCTTTTTGTACACGTTATAGGTTTACAAAGTGAAAAAGCCCAAAGTCCACCCCAAAGGGACTTACCATCTTCCAGAGAAAACACTGTTCACAAACTGCTCCAAACAGCTCTGTTGTAGTCCAGCCTTTACTTCCATGACGAACGTGTGTCACTTTGTAACACGTTATAATGCTCACCTAGCTGCTAGCATGGCACGCCCTCATACTCTGCAACTGACTAGCTAGCAGTACTTACTGCGCATGTGCAACTCCCAACAAAGATGGTACAGAAGTGAGATGCCTCACTCTGTAGCTAAAACAGAGATCTCAACACACAGGGTGAAAAGAGGAGCTGCAGCAATTTGCAGTACAACAAATATATGGTGTTTTCTGAAAATTAAACCACGTAAACCTATTCTGGTTCTGAAAATGAACATAATATGAGCACTTTAAAACATGTTGACCGATTTCAGTTAAAGCGTAACTCTCGCCAAAATGCAACCTAGGGTCTTTTTGTGAATGTACCCGAGTCAAACTTTCGTTTAAAAGCATATTTAGGACGGAATTGCCACTTTTAAGATTTACCATATTTTTGTTTTTTGGTCAAATGGCCTTTTGAATGGGAGTGCTAGGGGCACTTTTATGCTAGCCTCAAAATAGCTATTTTTAAAACACTAAGAAGGCTCAACACAACATGCTTTGGTGTAGAGCCCCTGGTGATACTTCGAGCAAAGTTTAATGTTGTGTTGAGCCTTCTTAGTGTTTAAAAAATAACTATTTTGAGGCTAGCATAAAAGGCCCCTGCCCCACTCCCATTCAAAAGGCCATTTGATCGAAAAACGGTCAATCTTAAAAGTGGCAATTCCGTCCTAAATATGCTTTTAAACGAAAGTTTGACTCGGGTACATTCACAAAAAGCCCCTGGGTTGCATTTTGGTGAGAGTTAAGCTTTAAACTTGGTGAAAAGTTTGTAACGAGGAAAACTTAGCGCTTTTTTTCCACATTGCGGGATGCTGTTTTTATCTTGTTTTTATGAGTTTCTCATGAGCTCTTACAACACTTGCTTGAATAAAAAAAAGTCATGACACACATATGTCATCCGTTTATCAACTTTATAATTTTTTTTTTTTCTTTCCAATCAGGGTTGGGCTGCAGATTAAAGAATATTCTAGACATTTTCTAGTTTTCTCTTTTATCTCTCCTCCAGGAGCGCTCCCCCAGTGCCACTGACGAGGAGTCCTGAACTGTACTGTAATGTGGGAGAGAAGGGGACATAAAGGGATATTCCTCCAACTCGAGCACTACATTTACAGTAAATAAAATACACCTCTGTCAACTCCATCCACCTCAGTCAAATGTCATAGGACTCAAATAGAAGGGAGGTTTGCAATACCGTCTATACAGAAACAGACATACATATTATTTGATTAGTCATATTGACATCACATTAAAACAGTACACATACAATATCATAAAATACACAGATTAATCTGACTATGCACACCACCACATTCAACTTTTTGTGTTTCTCTGCTGAGGCCCAGTCTGGAAAAGTCTAAACACAAAGGGATCAAATGAGGTTTTAACCTTGTTGTGCAATTACAGGAGAGTTTTTAATCAGTTTTAATAAGAACGGTGTCAGTGTATAGGTGTGAAATCACTTCTGGGAGTCAGCTCAATGTAGAAAATATACTGCAAATACCCTGAAGCCATTCCCCCTGTTTACCATTTCTAAGCAGTATATAAACATGTAATATAAATGGTTTATAACATACTAAAATGTAGTTGTACGCAGCTATAAGGACATTTAAGTGTTTATTAATGTACAGTAATTGTAATTCTCCTATGAAGACATATTTTATACTATTACAACTTGGTTTACTATATTATCATTATCTGTTTATAAACCAGCCTCCACTTATTGGTGACCACAGGCAGAGTTATAGCTGTTGACAAATACATTAATAAATGCTTATATCTGCTTACAAGTACGTTATAGTGTGTTGAAAACCACTTATTATAAAATGTTTATATACTGCTTTAATGCCATTAAAACTAACCCAAACAGTATTTAAGAGGAATAAAAGTTCTTGGCTAACCTGAGGCATTAGATCTGGTGGATCCAGTAAAGTGAAGTAAACAACATTGAATGTAAACCGTAAATGTTTTCAGATAGAGCTGTGTTTTCACCCAGCTACTACCTAACATGACCTTACCTTAGCTTGCTTTGGACATACAAACCTGATGTTTTGCCTCTGCTTCACTGTGGCGGTATGTTGCAAATAACACTCAGCCACTTTGGAGCCACTGTGATTGCTGAGGTGTGTGCACATTACATATTTGTGACCGGGGCTCACTGTTTGAGTTGGAAATCCAGCCTGCTGTGGGCACAGGGTGTTTCCAGACTTCTCAGAAGCTCTTTAGCAACTCCCCACAGTTATTTGACTGAGGTTTAATGGAGTTGGATCACGGTCACTGTATATAAAGTACAGTATAAAAACAACCTTGCTGCTGCGTACCTGTTACACCTCCAATATACTGTAAGCACTTATAACTGTTGATTGTAGACTTGAAGAATCATGGTCATAATTCATCAATGAGTACTGTAACTTTAACTGTTTCTCCTTCAGTTGTTGTGTGGTGACTTTAGGATTTCAGAACTGTTTTGATGTACTTTGGCACTTTTTATGGTTTTGATTTCAAGACAAAGGACCAGAGGGACAGTGGCTCCTCTCTGCTTGTGAATGCCTCATGGCCGTACGGTGTTGGATATACTGTATAGAGTATTTTTTAGAGTATAAAAAAGTATGTCAATGCACGTGTGTACAGCTCACAAGTTCAGTACTGTACTTGTTTCATTATGGTAGGTAAATAGAGTGAACAACATGCAACCAAAGCATCAACGTTTTCTCCACTAAATTATTATGGTCTGTCTGTGTTGTGTTGTGGGCATCGTCGCTGGATTTCAAAACGTAACAATAAATCATAGTAAAAGCTTATGTTGTCGTCTGTGTGATATAGTGCTGAAATAATTAATTGATTAGCCGACAGAAGATGAATCCCCAACTATTTTCATAATTGATAAATTGTAGAACAAAACAAGCTGTTTGAAAACGTTGGGAATGATCAGCATTTTTCATTATTTTCTGACATTTTATATGATCAAGAAATAATCCGCAGATTATTCAATAATGAAAATAACTTTTTTTTTTATAAATTGTATTACTCAAGATGTATTTGGATGTAATCGCTATATTCCTAATAGCTGGAGGTAATAAAGGAAGAAGGAAAGGTTTTGATGTTTTTAGAGGCTTGCTTTAGTCATCAGTGATGAGAAAGTTAATTTAAATCCTGTCTACTACAAGCACTGCTGTAGTCACATTCACTTTACTCTTATCAGATTTGTTTTTGATCTTTTGGGGGCAATAAAGCCTTGTTAGCGAACTAGGCTTCACATTTCAGGCCCAGTAAACCTTAAAGGCAGAATGAGTAGGATTTGTCGGTTGTGGTTTGTAAGCACAACCTATAAGGTTTGCCCCAACTCAATGAGGGTTTACGGTGCTCACCAGCGGGTGAAAGCCAACCCCAGATTCACTTTAGTTTTGGAACGAGCTTTGTCCCCTTGGCGTTCCGGCGCTTTTCCTGCCATTTTTGTAGCTTCCTTTTGGATGTGTACTTACAATCACGCACCTGGTCACTACGTTTTAGACGCCCAGAAACGCCCTGAACGCAGCAAAATAAGAAAATACTGGCAGAGGGCCGAGTCTCTGCAGATACAGACACCACCACACACTTCTAATAGTCATAGGTGATGATTGGGAGGGATTCTTTTTGTATTAGTCTATACATTGTTTTTAGGGAAATTCTACTCATTGTGCCTTTAAGACAGCTCAGAGTTCTGTCATTAAATCTGTCAGATGTCATGGCTCTGTTTGACCACTAGGAGGAGGTCTCATACAAACACCAGTCAGTCTGTCATTTCACTGCTCCTCATGAACCAGGACCACCTTTTTAATTAAACCTTGTGTATTTTTATTTATTTTCTCAAAACTGTCCTTGAATTTTAAGCTTTTCACAAAGGAAATGTTAGACACTGCGATGTAAAATCACTTCCTGGGAATTTAGATGTTGTTTTGGCCCAACTTGACCTTATTTCCAACATGGCCTCCAACATAACAAGAAATATAAAATCAACATTAAACTTCTCAGTAAGTCACTTCTCAGTAAGGTCATGCAAATAAATGAATACAGAAGCTCTTTATCCAGATGGTATAAACATCCCCTCATATTTTTGTTTATTTTGTAAGCGGGTTGGCTGGCACTGAGACAGACATGTTGAATGTACAGTGTCCGTTAGGAGAAGGGAACTTGGCACATGCTTGGATGTGCTGTGTGTGGTTTTAAAAAGAAACTTGACAGTGAGGTCTGTGTTGGGGGTCGAAGTGTTTGCTTCTAACAGTGAAGGGGGGGTTCTAGGAACTCCTGGATCACTTCAACTCAAAACCAGCTGTTAACATCTGTTGGCAGGGATGGGGGGCAGCTCCTGAAGTCCCCACAAACAGAGGCAGCATCAGAATCAGGGTTTTACTAAAACATTTCTAGAAACAAGTTGGGACACAAATTGAAACCCTTGAAATCAGATTAACAGAACACATATACACACATATATACAGTATATATATATATATATATATATATATATATATATATATATATATATATATATATACACACACACACACATACACACATCTTTTTTAGTGTTCAAACAACTCCATGGAATGCCCTTTACTAGCTTCATAGTGACCCTTGTACTTCTGTGTTTCAGCAATAAATCAAAAAACTACAGTTTATAGGTTCAATAAAGGAACTTTTTAAGGAAGTCATTGTTTCGCTGTATTTGTAGGCAGCAGAGATGAGTGCAGGTAAACTTTTAAGAGGAGAAAAAGCTGGTTTAGCAGTTTATATGCTTTTTAAAAAAAGTTTTATTATTTCATGATGCACATACTTTGAAATACAAATGTTAAGACGTACACGTAAAAAGGCCTGAAGGACTGTAAGACCCAGAGAGGGTTATAAAAACGACACACAGCACAAGCATTTACTTCCCCCAAAAAAGTGTGTGTGTGTGTGTGTGTGTGTGTGTGTGTGTGTGTGTGTGTATGTGTGTGTGTGTGTGTGTATTAAGTTATCAAATCTGTTGGTCCTGAGACACTGTACATGACTTTCAATGATAGTGAAGGACAGAAAACATACACATATTAAGCAGACACAGATAGTATTAGATAAAGTAGTGTATACAGTATATACTCTGTGTCTTGTTCTCTGTTCTGAGACAAATGTTGACATCAAGTGTATAATTAGAAGTCAAGGGCCTATGAAGGCCTGCCTGGATGAATTTATGGAGACTAGCATGGATTTATATATGTAGTACTCACATAACTCAATGACTTGTGTTTTCTGCACTGCTGACACGGTTGGTGTTAGATACGTATAAATTGTCCCACATCCAGCAACCGTTTACATGTGCAGAGGAATAAAATGAACATTAAAAAGATTTTTGCTTACTAAGCAAAACAAAGTTATTTTGTATTTGCTTGCATGCACATTTTGCGTTTATGCCGTCTTTACCAAATAACTTTAGGATTCATGGCCAATATCGTAAAAACCATATTGCTGCTCTCAGGTGAAATTGTGTCTCCGAAATGTCAATTTTTCTGGGGAAAATAAATAAAAACAACATCTTTTTTTTAAACTTAGTGGTTAGAGATAATACAACAGACCTTTTTCACAGAAGACAATTTGACATGTCACAGTCTGAAAAAACACAGGTTTAAATAATGAAATAAGTGATGGCATCCTGGCTCACTGTCACACTGTCATGACTTACTGGGACACTTAGAACAGAGCCCTCATTAATGTTATTAGTAGCACGTGTGCTTTATGACAATTAAAAAATAACTGCAGTGAAAAGGGCATACTGTCTCTTCGTAGGGATCTCAGATTGAGGGGATTTTTACACATGATGTAGTCTTTTAGTATGACTCACTTGTTTTCCGGAAGTCAGTGAAGTTGATGTTTTACTAAATCGTGTACAGCTGAAAAATGTACTGTGCATGCATATACATACCTGTAGGCCTACACATCACACTTTCAGCGTGCCTCTCCGTGGGTCGTGTTAATAGTGTGTGTAGTGATGGTGGTGGGCGTAGCCGAAATTGTAATCCAACCTCTTTTTCGACATTCCTGGAATACCAACTCCCTGCTTCTACCAGGAGCAAGGCTAAGGTCTTCTCCTTCTTAACACACACACACACTAGTATTGGAATCCACACTGAACTCTGTAAAACAGTCTGATGCATTAAGAAAAACGTGGGGGGAACTCTGAATTGCTTTTCTGAGACACTGTGGAATTGGATTCTTCATTTATCTTTTGGGCGCTACATGAGCAGAATGAACTGATAGAGCATTTTCTCCCAGTATCACTTCCTTGGAAATGCTACATTATACAATATTACAATACAGGTTATAATCTCTCCAAGACATTTTGCATCATTACTAATGGGGCTATTTTGTTTTGCAAATGTTCTATTTGCTTTTGAGCAGGAACACAATGTGACTGTGGATATATATTAACACCAGCTTTGGAATACATATTTGCACACAATGAGGACTGTGTTGTGGACATTGACTAAATGAGGGGTTGTCTTAATGCTCAATTTCAACAGGAGGAAAGATTACAGCAAGCAAACACTGCTTCAAAGTGACAAATGCCAAATACAGCTAGGCCTACATTTACCTGAAAGCTGGAAACCTTCATCATGGCATTACAGGCATCACTACAACTTTACCATTACCTAATGAGAGAGAGAGAATGTATGTCTTTATTTATTAGCCTAATTATTATTGTGTCATTTCTCTTTCTTCTGCCTTTTCTAATGTTACATCATTACAGTGATCCTGAGTTGGTGTGATTGTAGTCTTATATTTTGTTGCGTCTGTAAAACTTTAAAAGCTGCTGCTTCTTCTTAGAGAGACTGCTAAATATCTATAACATGCGAATTGCCTTTGTCAATTCTGTCAGTCCGTTTTTTGCCCCTTTTCTTGGGAGGAATAGATGGGTGGATGAAGGGGTGATGGGAGGCCGACAGATTACACACACACACACACACACACACACACACACACACACACACACACACACACACACACACACACACGGTGATACAGCAACACTGTGGCTCCTCCCCCCGGCGGTGCTCACGTCTACTTTTAAACATCACACCACTGCTCTAGCACCGCCCTCGTGTCAGCATCATAGAAAATCGTCAGATGTGACTAGGACTCCTAACTATTTTGCTGGCACTCGCCTGTTACGCACAGCCGCGGCGTGAGTCTGCTCTCTGCCCTCTCCATCTGATCCAGAGCCTTTTTACGCACAGATCCTGTGGTGTACTCCATATCTGGCTCTACTTTAGCTGTCAAGTAAGGACAAATAAGGAGGACAGGACATGTTTGGGATGTGGAAGGGACTCACCGGGCTGTCCATATGTTGCTGTCTGTTGATGCTGATTCATTGTTCGCCTCAAGCAGGTAAGAAATGTGATTTCTGTGAAGTACCTTTTTTACTAAATATCAACCATATTCCACGACTTAATAGGCCTACAATAAGGACACGGATATTACATAGTGTATGCGATAACAACAGTGTAGTTTACAATGTAGAATGAATGAAATTTACGGACCGCGCTTTGATTGGTTCGTATCGTTCTAGAATGCAACTAAAAAGCCAATCACGTCCTTCCGTGCTGCCGGTCCGTTTCAAGTTTCAGGTGGGCGGAACAAACGCAGAAACAGGCGGTTGTCAAAGAGAAAGGGTGCGGCTAAAACACTAGCGATTATGCATCCTCTGCAGCACGCTGGAGGAAATTAGATGCTGGAAAAATCTGAATGTTTACTTTTAACTGTACAAGTGTATCCAAGATGTGTGTGTGTGTGTGTGTGTGTGTGTGTGTGTGTGTTCAACTTATCCCTAGACAGTAATATACCACGTCATGCCAGAGAAAATAGCGTCCAAAGGTTTTACTAAGGCTATATGGATTACTGTGAATTAATTAATAATATTTTGAGCGTCATACTGTACATAAATGTTCACAGCCGATTTATAAGACACCACTCTGAAGCAAAAAAGAAAAGAAAAATAGCTTTATCACCAAGCAAACTTTATTTATATGGTACACAGAGATCACAAGGTGTTTTACTGGGGGAGAAAAAATATAAATAAAAGACAATATAAAAATAAGCATTTTTAGGTTTTGAGTGTAGGTACAACCCTGTTTAAGAGAGAGAATAACATACAATATCAAGAGAGAGCCAAATAAAAAAATATGCTTTAGATGTGCTCCGTGTTGGCTTCTCTGAGGAGTATATTCTGCTATAACATAAGAATCATATTAAGAAGTGGTGAGTTATATATACAATAATAATACTTCACTGACACTATAAGAATAAATAATAACATATGAAAAGCCTCTTTAATTTTAGTCCCACAGTTTGGCCATAAATGGATTTTTATTTATTTTCATACAAATAACATGATTAGTGAAGAAGTGAACCTAATGCCCTTTAAGGCCAAAAATATGCCTTAAAGGCCCATTCTGCTAGTAATCTCCGATAATCTCAACTCTCCTTCAAAAACTTTTCAGATTAAAATGTAATATTTTTTTCTCCAGTTCATGGCCCTGATTTCCAGTCATCAGATCTGGTGGCGTGCATACATGCGTGTGTGTGTGTTTTAGAGGGGAATATTCATGTGCACTTTCTTTTAATTTGTTTAAAGGTCAGGCTCGGGTTTGTTTAATGTATTCACTTTGTGTTTAGCATACTCCTGAAATGAGGCATAGCCATGTACTGCCTGTATTAAAGAAGAGGTTTTAAAAAGCAGATTTCTAGGAGACTAAACTTTTAGACTCACAGAGACAACACTTTATCCATCAATCATTTAGAAACACCTTTGGAGCATCATGCTTTACAATCAAGGCCTGGTGTTGCCCATTCACTGAAATCTGCAGGAATAAAATACTGATATCAAGTGAAAGTTACAGAAGAAATGTGCAGCAGTTTGATACACCTGATGAATCAAACTTAATTTAACCACAATACTTAGGCTATAGTAATATTAAGTCATTACCTCAGTAAATTCATCTCAATATAGTGCAGCTATAGATTATTAAGACAGTACGGACTGAAGTGTCTTCTGATGCACATGCATCCTGGTTATTTATTAACTGCTAGGTGCACGTTGGGGTCAATGAACACACCCTGATGTGCAGGTTTTTAGTGTATGTGTACTACATGTATGTGCCACAAAAGACAGGAATGCATTGTTAGTGTACAAAGTTTCATGTGGTCACAAAGGGGGATTGTTGTCATGCAGCGTTGTGATGACGACTTGTCTAACCTCTTGTGAGTATCTGCCAGTAGTTCAACCAGTTTCTGCTGTCAAACAAGTATGAGTTTTCATCCATTTTGAAGTGAATTAGAGCTGATATGAATTAGAGTCTGGTGTGTGTTTGAGGTGGTACTCGAATGGCCTTACATGGTGGTGTTATGACTTGGTGGTTTGCTGGTTGTCAGGTTCACACTGTGGATATAAATAGCATCTGAAAGATTCAGCTTCTCTGCAGAAGCAATTGATGCACTCTGCTGGAGATACTGTTCAAACAGGTCTGTTTACTGAAATTTGCGGTATTGTAGTCAGTTCTCTGTCTGTAGCTGTAAATGTAAGAAGCACGTACAGTAGCTTGTTCCACTGTTTTAATTAAGATGCAGTTGCAGTACTTTTTGAACTTGGCTTTCTCAGCTGTGCGTGACAGGTTTGCAGCTTTTTGTAGGTCAGTTACTTTTGCTTCCTCTCCTGCAACCGGAATGAATGAACGATTCTCATAAAGGGAAAGTGAGTGAGGTTCGCGGAGAATGTTTTTTATTGTACATGTGTCACCGCATGTCTTCAGGAACAGCTGGAGTGTGCTTTGAAAACTGTATTCCTGGAATGCACACATGTGTGTGAGTGTTTGTGTGTGTTTGTGGTTTCCCTGAAAGAGTGAGCGCATGGGGTACACAGGAAGAGCCTCTCAAGCTCAGCCAACGTTTTCCCCTAATCAGTGAAGCCCATCAACTTAACTACTGCAGTGCCCGTTCAAAACATACTTGTTTGTTTTGGTTTGGTTTTGCTTGGCCTCTGTTATTGCTGCTTGCAGCTTTCTCGAGAACTGCTTATCCAAAGAACTTCACACTCCTCCGCAATACACCAGTCAGGTCTGAAGTTGATTGGATCAACGGTTGTTGAGAAATTTGAAGGACAGATATTTTAGTTTGTTGTTTCCAAGTATAACCAAAGTTGAGTTTCAGTCAATTTCTCACTTCAGTTTTTAAATGTTCAAAGTAGGAGGGAGGTGACTCTCAGTGGCAAGCCCAGTATTGAGAAAGCATCCTCTCCTTATTTCACAATTTCCTGAATCATCATTACTCCATCAGACCTTTACTGTGCCTTTTTTACCTGTCATCACTCAATGACACACTCAGATGACTTCCTTGTATTTAGTCTACGCCTCTTGACTGTGGGTCACCGTGGAGATGCTGTTGTGAGGAATGTCACTCTGGGACCAATCAGCAACTGGTGGTGTGATTGTTCAACTCCTCCCATGCTATTGTCTTAAAGGCATAGTCTTTCATGTCCCCAGCCTCCAGGTCACAGGAGAGACTGGCAGTGCAGAGGTGATGGAGGATGGCACACACTTGATTGTGAATGACCTTTGTTGGTTTCACATGGCGCAACACTGGCGTGGAACACTGGCGGGTTCATTGAGGTGTGATCATCTCGGGGCAAGACATCTGCCAAAATAAACCGGGATTAATATAAGGTCGTACCACTTTCGAAATTTCAAGATGAGTAGTGAAGCTACTGCCACTGACGTGACAAAAAGAGGCGTTTGAGCCCTGTTCCCTACCGGAAATGTGTCGAACCACCCAAGGCGTGTGGTCGGGTTAAAACTGCTTTACATTGCAGTGGCATGAATGGTTGCTACGTCTGAGTGAACACCTATAGGAGAAGATAAGATGCAGATTAGTGATGAGTGGAGATTCCTACAAAAGCTGCAACATCAAATGAAACCCATATTTGTATATCTAATAAAGATTTTTAAATCTGTCTCTTCCTCTTATTTCTTTTCTTTTCTATCTATCTCTTATTTAATATGGACTTTTATGTCCAAAAGTATTAGGGTGTGCGCGCGTGTGTGTGTGTGTGTGTGTGTGTGTGTGTGTGTGTGTGTGTGTGTGTGTGTGTGTGTGTGTGTGTGTGTGTGTGTGTGTGTGTGTGTGTCATGGGGGAGCCAGATACTTCACATTATAGTGTTATTAGTCAGTGTTGTTATCTTAATTTGGAATTTTCTTCCGAGTTAAGCAAATAGTAGGTGTGGTTTTCCCAGTTATCTGAATGTCAGTGGCCTTCAATAGTAACTTTTGTGTGTAATTTTCAGTTAAATATTAACCTCACAATGAAACCCGTTTTTCAGTCACACTGAATTCATTTTTTATTGCTTACAGATGCAGCCGTCACATGCAGCTCCACTCAGTTCAAGTGTGGAAATGAGAGGTGCATTACCAGGAGGTGGATTTGTGATGGAACTGACGACTGTGGTGATGGAACTGATGAACTGCCTGCAACATGCAGTAAGTTAGTTTATTATTGAAGATGTGTGACTTTCATCTACCTTGAAAATAAAGAAAAAATGTAATACATGTGAATAGGACTGAAACTAGGGATTATTTTCACTATCCATTAACCTGCCCTTGATTTTCTAAATCAATCGTTTAGACTATAATAGTATATAATGGTAGTAATAATGCCTATAATTTCCCAGAGCCCAAGGTGACGTCTGATTTGAATTGCTTGTTTTATCTGACCAACAATTCCAAAAAAGACTTTTAATTTGCTATATGACAAAGAAAAGCATCACAAATGCACATTTGAGAAGCTGGAACCAACAGGTCATGGGAATTTTTTATTTAATAAACAATTCAGAATAGTCAATTGATTTCATTAAAAAGAATGTCAATTTACTAAAAGATTAATCAACTAATTGTTACACTTATTAATACAAAATGTGAAAAAAATCAAGCACAGAAACCATTTTCTTGACCTTCTCATAACATAAAATCGTGTAAAGCAGAAACACAACAATGGCGCAACTGTAAATGATTTATTAAGTAAATTATTTTTCAGTTTTACAATATACTTTAACTTTATGGACAGTTAACTCTTTGTTAATACATGAGATCATTTCACTCATACTTCCTGTTTCTGTCCTCAGCAACCAAAACGTGTCTGCAGTCAGAGTACAACTGCGGCGCTCCCACCAACCAGTGTATACCAGGAGGCTGGCACTGTGACGGCAAAGATGAATGTGACAACGGAGCTGATGAGAAAAACTGCAGTAAGTTTTATACATAATTATTTCACCCTTTTTATAACATACTTAAATATCACAAACAATAAAAACTTAGTAGCCCAAAAAAAAATTTGACTTCCCGATTTTGCTTACAGAAGTACGGTGTCCTATAGTTAAATCTATAGTTAAATTAAGATAAGATAAGATACACCTTATTGATCCTGCATAATGACATGGAAGTGTCACAGCAGCAAAACAAAGTACAATAACAGATACATAGTGTAGATAAGTAAAGAAGAAGAATACATACCTTTAATGATGATGATTTGGAAATTACATTTTTACACTCTGTTGTTACATTACACACAAGCAAAAATGCACAAACGGGACCTAATGCATGCAGGTTACCCATTAAAGGTGCCCCGAGCAGTTGGGGGTTTGGTGCCTTGCTTAAGGGTACCTCAGCAGTGCCCAGGAGGTGAACAGGCCTCTCCAGCTACCAGTCCACACCCGTACTTGGTCCGCTCAGGGACTTGACCAGGCAACCCTCTGGTTACGAAGCCAAGTCCTTACGGACTGAGCCCCATACATTATGAGCATTTACTATATAATATAGATATTAATTCACTATGTATGAATAGTTACTACTAAGTGCATTGAGACAAATAATTACAAATAAAGTGAGGAAATAAGGAAGTTGAAATAAGGTGCAAGATAGTCCCACTGCAGCAGATAGGAGTGTTTGCAGAATTAAATACATTTATTTCACATGTTGCAGCAAAAGAAACACACAAACAAATGATAAAAAATCCTGATATACAGATAATGTTGGTAAATTTGGTATTTGAAAACAAATTATTATAACAATAAAATAATTCCACTGTTGTTTTTGATGTGAATTTCACATCTGATCCATTTCTAGCCTTAACATCACATTAACGCCTCTCTTCTCCCTCTGCTGCCTCACCACAGCCGCCAAACAATGCAGAGCTGGCGAGTTTAGCTGCGCCAACGGCCAGTGTGTATCCCCCACCTACGTTTGCGACGGCGACAACGACTGTTCAGACGGCTCAGATGAGGCTTCTTGCCCCAAACCTAGCTGCAGCTCTCGCTCCTTTCAGTGTAACAACTCAGTGTGTGTGCCGGCCCTGTGGAGCTGCGATGGAGACAAGGACTGTGCCGATGGGTCGGACGAGTGGCCGCAGAACTGTGTGGGACGACAGCCGGTTAAGACAGCTGTGCACTGCGGCGTCCACGACTTCCAGTGTGAAAATGGGGAGTGTATCCACAGCATCTGGAGGTGTGACGGAAGCAGTGACTGCCAGGATCGATCAGATGAGGTCAACTGCAGTGAGTTGGCTTTCATGGAGTGTTCTCTTCTGTAAACCCTTTTCCCTCTGATAAATCTTCTCTGACTCATATTTAGTTTTTTACTTTAATAGAAAACTGAGCCTAACAGGTGTAAGCATATTCATGCTTGAGCATACATAATGTCCTGTTGCCATCCAGGGCAATCATCAATACTGACACAAGATCCCCATCAAATCATGTCAGCGAGGATTTTCTCCTTATTCTATGTAATTTTATTCCTTTTCCCATTTCTCTCGGTCTCATTTCATTGTCTCTTTCCCTTGTGTTTATCCATTTGTCTTCTTTTTCTAGGTCGTCCTACTTGTCGCCCAGATGAGTTCCAGTGTAATGACGGTGCCTGTATCCATGGCAGCCACCAATGTGACAAAGAGCCCAACTGCTTGGACCTCAGTGATGAGATTGGCTGCCACATAGGTGACTGAATTATTTTGGCCACGATAATGGTGTAGTGAAAATCTGATATCGTGCCAGCCCAAATACAGATGCTAACATATTCTCCTTAAGACCCATGGAAAATTCGTAATGTCTTTGCAAAGCAGTCTCATACCATTAAATCATAGATCAATTCTCACTCTCTTGTTCTTCTTCACAGTAAATCTGTGTGAAGGCCCCACTGAGTTCAAGTGTCGCAGCGGGGAGTGTATCAGCATGGAGAAAGTGTGCGACAAACAGAAAGACTGCAGGGACTGGTCCGATGAACCTGTCAAAGAGTGCAGTAAGTGAGGTCTTATTTTACTATCCACCCGACAGACCAGGAAGTGTATCAAAGTTTGGGTATACACTCAGTCTCCATTTTAGAAAAAGAAAACGTGAAACCACATTAGTCTGGAAATTATGATTGGAACAGCTAGCCAAGCAGCCTCGGCTGAGTGGCCTAGATAGTTTGTGGTTTGAATGAGCTAGTTCACTGTCGACTTGAGCTACCAATAGGAAAATTGTTGTCATGAATACTGTGTAAGCTCTGTGTATCTGCGTCCCCACAGACAACAATGAGTGTTTGACTGGAAATGGTGGATGCTCCCATTCCTGCAACGACCTGAAGGTTGGCTACAACTGCTCCTGCCCTGCTGGATACAGCCTGCAGTTGGACAATAAAACCTGTAAAGGTGAGAAGATGGAGTCTGTTCAAATTGAGTCTATTTTAGATGTCAGCTGTGATCAGTTTTGGATTATGGACATGTATTTTAAGAAAACAGTGAATTAGAAACATGACTTTATTTGCCCCATGACCTTCTGCTCCTCCACCTGCAGACATTGATGAATGTGCTGAGCCGGACACTTGCAGTCAGATCTGCATCAACCTGCCCGGCAGCTACAAGTGTGATTGTGAGAAGGGCTACGAGATCAACCCTGTGAGCAAGACATGCAAGGCTGAATCAGGTAATGTTTGAAAGAAAGCCTGTCCTTACTCAGTATACTTACTCAAGAGTAGTGTCATCTGACAATTGACAGATTTGCATGACCTAAGGTTTGTAGTGCCATCTGAATTTTTTTCCCTTTCTCTTCTGTGTCCTCCAGGCACTGTACCCACCCTCTACTTCACCAATAGACACGATGTGAGGACGATGACGGTGGACCGCAAAGAGTACGTCCGTCTGATCCCCCAGCTGAAGAACGTGGTGGCTTTAGACATTGACATGCCTAACAAGATGATCTTCTGGTCTGACCAATCTCTGAAGATAATCTACAGGTTAGAAAGACTCTGAAACTTTATTGATCTGTTTCTGTGTCTCTGTCAAGGATGGTGTAGTAGAGGGGAGACCTCTGGTTTAAGTAAGATCTGATCATTAAGTGCTGCACCAGAAAGCCTGTATCTATAACTGTATTTGATTTGAAAGCGATATCTGTCTCTAAAGTGAAACTCTCCACGCTTGTTTGCTTCCCGACAGCTCCAAGATAGACGTGGCCGGTAACTCCTCTTACCACACTGTAGTAATTGGCAGTGGGATTGAGGCCCCAGAGGGCATTGCGGTGGATTGGATCCATGGCAACATCTACTGGACTGACAGCGTTTTGAAGACTATCTCTGTGGCAACGACAGATGGCAGCAAGAGGAAGACCCTGATCACAAATAACCTGGAGAAGCCAAGAGCCATCACAGTCGACCCTGTAAATAAGTAAGTGAAAGTTTCAGAAAGGGTGCTGATTAGTGAAATTGCTGAAATGTATTTTTTAAGTTTTGGATCAACTGGAGCTTTTTGTTCTCAATTTTCTATTCTGTGTCCTCTTTAGCTTTATGTACTGGACAGACTGGGGTGAGGAGGCCAAGATAGAGAAGAGTGGGTTGAATGGAGCGGATCGCGTTGCCTTGGTAACAGATAACATTGTGTGGCCCAATGGCATCACCCTGGGTAAGCAGAATGTCATGGATGCATTGATTAGAAACCAATAACTTCTATTCAAACTGCATAATGAGCACACAGTTATATTAACCAGTCAAATATTTATAATATGTCTTGGTGTGTTTCCTGCTCCCTGTGGACAGACATGGTCAACCAGCGTCTCTACTGGGTGGACTCCAAGATGCACACTCTGTCCAGCATTGATGTGAACGGGGGGACACGACACAGCCTCATTTTCAGCGAGGAAAAGCTCTCCCACCCCCTCTCTTTGACTGTCTTTGAGGTTAGTGACGAAGTCAATGTATCTCCTAATGGAAATTAAGTCAGTGGAGGTTAAAAGTGTTTAAGTCTGCTGACGTTAATATGTGATCTGCCTCAAATGACAAAATAATTCAAAGGAAAGGAAGGTCTACCATATTAATATCATATAAATATAATTCTCAACTGAAATGAAATGTATCCCTCCCTGGTTTATTAATCTTAAAACACAATTAATTTATCCAGTTCATACGTGGTGAGCATTATCCGGCTAAAATGGTTTAGAAGTATAAAGCCAGAGCTGAGTGTGCACTACATTCCCTATAAGTTTGCATCAATGGTGCTGCTTATTAATCATATCATTAATCCATTTGTGTTTTTTGGAAACTAGCAAATGATGAATTAAATAAAGTAATGTGGTTAAATAATATTATTGCATTTCTCTTTAAAACAGGAGAAAGTGTTTTGGACAGACATGACCAACAGTGCTGTTTTTAGTGCCAACCGCCTGACGGGGAAAGACATCACTCAGCTGGCAACGGACCTGGCCCAGCCAGAGGACATCGTAGTGTACCACAACCTCAAGCAGCCAATTGGTACAGAAACATCCCTCGACCTTGAAAGCTATCGTAACAAACAAACAAACAAACAGTTAAGTCCATATAATGATCTCTAATGCTTCTTGTACCCAACTTTCTCTCTTTAGGTACAAACTGGTGCAGAGAGAGTAACAGTATGAATGGAGGATGTGAGTTTCTGTGCCTCCCTGCCCCTCTGGTCAACCAGCACTCTCCTAAATACACCTGCGCCTGTCCTGACCACATGGCCATGGGAGCTGACATGAGGAAATGTATGACAGGTAGGTGTCCCCTGCACATGGCACTACAGATAAACGAAAATTTAACATCAAATCATGAAAGTAATATATATATATATATATATATATATATATATATATATATATATATATATATATTTTTTTTTTTTTTTTTTTTTTTTTTTTTTCAGCAGTCTCAGTTGCCCCACCTGCCGAAAACAAAACTGATGCACCGCTCACGCCCAAAGCTTCCACCAAGCCTCCTCCACCCAGGCTGCCTGTCCCCACCACTACTACAACTACAACCGCCAGAGCTACCGAAAAACTCACAACTACCTCGTCTAGCCAGCAGAGCACAGAGGAGCCTGCCGCCACTGCTCAAGGTACAGGAAGGGACTGTGGTGTAGTCTAATGTATTGTAGTGGGTATACATATATTGGCCAGAATCTGCCTTTGGGGGAGGGGAGGCCATATCATAGTGGGAGGTCTGGGTGTCCTCCCACAGGGAAGTTCAACGACATCATTTAATGCATCAATTTACGGTGGAAATACCTTTATTTAGCCTATGTGAATAAGAAAAACACAGATGACAATTCAAAATATATAAAAAAATATAATGGAAAGTATGTTGTTGTGTGTCATTGGGCATTTTTAAGTGGGTATATGGAAAGCCTGGAGCTTTTTTAGTTGGTATACTGCGTATACCTACACCACTGGGAAGGGGTTCTGGATAACTGCTGATTACAAAATATGTGCAAAAATTCAAGAATTTGAGTGCTTCATCGACCTTATTCTCTGGCCACATATCAATGGTAAAAAGGGAAGCGGAGTTGAATGTGTTTTTATCCATGCTAGCGGCGTGGCTTGAGCGATGACTCTGACTGTATTCAAAACCACCTACTACATACTCCAGATGAACGTTTTTTATAGTGTGCAGTTTGAAACTGTTAAATCGATTTATTATGCAATATGCTAGGACAGGCTTAGGTTTCCAGTTTTGGAAAGCGGAAGTAAACATATTGCTGTCTGCTATTTCAACAATGACTGGTTGTTGTGACCATTCCAGCACTTTGCATTGTGGGACACAGTAGGCGAAGTAGATGTTTTTCCAAATCATTACACTATTCTAGTATTTTCGGCAGAGAGTACTGCCTATTTTGCTTTTGTTTGCATGCTGCATACTATATGCTACATTTTGCCCAAATTAGGCTATATACTGCTAGTATAGTAGGTGGTTTCAAATACGTCTAATGTGTTTTTTATATGTTGAATGTTAGCATTGTGACCTAAGCATTTAGCTCAAAGCATCACTGTACCTGAGTACAGTCTCAAAGAGTAGCTAGCACAGCTGTAGTCTTATTTGAAGATTGTTTGTAGCCAGGTAATCCATAATTGATGGATTCACCAGTGAGGTAACTGGTACAATGTACTGTGAGGCATACGTATTGTTGTTATGGTTACCTGCAGTTTATTTTACTTAGCATAAGGATTTCAAATTGTGGTTAAACTGTTGACAAACTATGTTCCTCACATAAACCGACACTTCCCAGCATCAGAAGTGATTACTTTAGGGCCAGTGAAATGATCATTGAACTGCTTTAAATTAAAGTGTTACTGTACATTACATAATAAATAATAAAAGAATATTTTAACATTTTGGCAAATACGCCTATTCACTTTCTTGCTAATGCCACTCTCATATATGTACAGTAGGCAAATAGCCAACAACCGGTTAGCTTAACTGAAAACAGGGGGGAACTATCTGTCCAAACAATATCAGCCTGTCAGCACCTCTAAAGCTCACAAATTAAAATGTAATGTCTCATTGAGAGTGTAACAACGACAAGTTGTGGTTTTGTGTGGGACATTTTCTTGGCTTGATGTAGTGACTTCCTGGATTCTCCACTGTTTGCTAAGCTAAGCTAACCATCTTTTGGCAGTGGCTTCATACAGTATTTATCATACAGACAAGAATGGCATTGATCTTCTCATCTAACTTTAAGGAATTATATAAAGAAAACACTGTATTCTCTGTTTTTTCAGGTAACAGATTGGCAGCCTTTCCCAAAGAAGCCCCTTCATCCCACCCTATTGCTCTCTACGTCGTGTTGCCAATACGTAAGTTCCACATTTTCAGCTCTTCATGGCTCTCTGTCGAATACTCACTCACACATGCAAACTGTGTATTCTGCAATCATTTTCACTACTTTCCCTGATCTCACCAAGTGACCTTCAACTCCTCTTTTGCTCTGCAGTGGTCATGTCCCTGCTGATCTTTGGGGCAGTGTTGCTTTGGAGAAACTGGCGTTTGAAGAACACCAACACCATCCACTTTGACAATCCAGTGTACCAGAAAACCACAGAGGATGAGCTACACATCTGCAGGAACAGCTCTGAGGGCTACGTTTACCCTCAGGTATCTTCACTTTGATACTTTAAAGCCACTTTATTGTTAATATAGTCTCTAAAAATAGACTGTAAGTATGTCGTTTTACACCTTTGCTTATTCAATGTTACTCTTTTTGCAGAGGCAAATGCTAAGCATGGAGGATATGGATGTTGCGTGACCCAAAGATGAAGAAGACACTAGCTTTGTTTAAAGTGATTTTATTCTGATCCAAAATGAAGCAACAAAGGCCATTTTTTCTACTGCTGCTGCTTAACAGCCCCTCCATCCTCATTTTGTGTCTTATGCTTCTGACCTCAGCACTGAAAAAACTGAAAATCAATCAATCAACTGAAAAAAAGAAGAAACAACCTTGAGTATGACAAAACACAGCAGAACTGCAGGAAGCCATTTAGTCAGACCACAAAATGGTTTCAAACTGAAGGACTAATGCATGGTTTCAGCAGCCAGAGCCTTGACTCATTTGAAGTTATCTGAAAAATGTCTTACTTTGCCACCAACACATCCCTCAGTATGTACACCTAACAGAAGTAACAAGTTCTGCAAGTTCAACTTGAAAAGCCTGACCTACACTGTCTTAACACTTATGTGTGCCTTCCATCCACACTGGTAATGTAGCAAAGTTTATTGGATGTACATAAATGCCTTACTGACCCCATTACCTTCCAAACCAGTTTCTGTGGTAGTTAATGTTAGAGCTTTAGCCCTAGCCAGTTATGGCCTTTATGGTTATACCGCGGCCCTCTCTTCTCCTGCGTAAAGAGTTACACATTCACTTGGCTCCCATATCAGAGCCATTTGTCTTTATCATCCATTATGTCTCAAATGTCTCAAAAAGTACTCTTATGTTATTTTTATTTAGTCCTTTTGTGACCCATATATCTACTGTAAGTGTGGAGAGTAACAAATGGTTTACATTGTAAATGAAAAAGCTGCTGATTTATTTGAAGTCAACCAAAATGAAGAAAAATGTTCTATTTTAAATGAAGACAGTTAAGTAAACAGGGATTTTAGGTGATTATTGATTTATCATAACTGTAAATAATTTCTGTAAATATTTTGTAAACCTCTCTGAAGTTTCCTCTGTTGTTGCCTTTTTACATTTGTAAATTGTAATGTGTGAGATTCTTTAATTTATTTATGGATATATATAAGGGGAGGTTTTTGATTTTTTTGTCATGGCTGTAAATACAGTGATACTGTATGTCAGCACCTACCACTGTGTATTGTTTTTGTTCCAGCTAAGCCAGTCTAACCATTACATTGTACAGCTGTTATTTAACTTATGTTTAATCAAAACTTGTGTGTGCGACAGTATGAGTCACTGCAGCAGGGTAGTGCTGCATGTTACAAAGAAGCTCTCTTTGTTTCTTACACGTTTGTTTCTTTTTCAGTGATAAATTACATAATTTATTTTCTGTTACTGTGACTTTTTGTTTTCACTGTGAGATTAAGGCACATACTATAGTGTGCAAAGCACCGTCACAGCAAAATGTATATATGGACAAGGTTTGATGCGCGCCACATCCTGCTTGTTAACGCACATTGTTTTGTTCGCTTTTGGTTGTGTTGGTCTTTTTTTAAATAAAAGAAAAAGTCTCTTAACACCTGTCTTTCTCTTCAATGAGGGTCGGTTTTACTATCGGGAAAAGTTGAATCATGACTGAGCTAAACTGGGGCATGTAAGAAAAAACACAGTTTCATAATCCGATCCAAGCCTGATGATTAGATTATATTACAACACAAGACATAAACTGATCTCAGCTCTGAATGACAAGGCTGATTATTCTTGTTTATCGTCATGTTGCCTGGAAACGTTGCCATCACTCTCCATCTACGACACAATACAAACGAAGAGTGGGTGAGTGCACGTGTCACCATCACACTCTCTGCCTTTGTCTAAAGAGCAGATTTGTTACAATGGGTACACAATGGATAATTTGATGTTCTTGTGCCTGAGATGACATAAACAAATGTGTTTCTTCTAATTTGAATCATCTGCTGGTTTCACTTGTTGGTTTTGTTTAAAGAGAAAGGCACCGAGTTTAGTCGCATCCACAGTGTCTTGACTTTTATTTCAATTCCAAATGAATAAACTCCCATGCTCCTCCTTTCATTATTACAGAGACGGTCATTTGGCTCAATGATGAATGTGCACACTGTAAAGTTATTCATTGGGAAGTATGTAGAATGACTACCCTATTTATTTTGCTATTAAGACATGATTTGGTGGTTTTCATTCTGGTCATGTCATTTTAAATGACATAAACTGACCAGTTTCTTTTATATCTTTTCTTTTCATAATCCCTGACTGGAATCTCCACCTAGCATTTCATAAATTTTCCCCATTGGATAAAGAAAAATTAAACTAATGTAGAATTCATCACAAGTCATGCAAGAAAGATAGATACAAGGCTACTGTTTGAATAGCCCGAGATGGCCTGACACACCCATTACAGCAGAACCAGCAAACCTCTCTCACTAATGTAATAAACGTCTTCCATAATTCATGTTTAATAATGGTTCCTCTCTCTAGAATGACAGCCCCAGCAGTGCTCTGTCTGCCACAGTGCATCAGTGTGAATGAGAGAGAGAGAAAGACTAGAGGAACAGGATTTTGTTTGCTAGAGGTCGTGACGTGGGAAATGTTTCACCTCAAGATAATGATCATTATCAACGTTTCCGAAAGCTCTGCTCTGATGACCCAAACTGAACTCTAAAGGACTTGTTCAAATACTTTCAAATTTAATTTTATTGCTCAAACAATGGAGATGGATAGAGTTCACTTTACTAACTTCATCATGCTTTAGAAATACATCTGTAGTTTACAGAATAAACATAGCAGCTGAAATGACTGCAGGGAAGTCGTTTTACAATTGTTTACAACAATTTAAATATATTTTAATTCAAAATCTCTAATGACGCACACTTGGTTGTGAATAACTGATGATGATGATTACAGGCATAAAATAAGTGACTGAATGGGTTAAGGAGTTGTGTGTGGGACAGAGAGAGGGCTGGGTTAGACGTCAGGAACAGGCCCTATTCAGGGACAGGCCCTGTTCAGGGACATGTTGCACTGCCATCAGCTTATTTCACTGGGAAGCTGTGGTATGTTGTCTTTCAGGAACTGGGATCCACATTCCAGCAAGGACTCCACCCAACAGCATCACATCTGATGAAGGCGGAATAGTGTCTGTAGTTTTGTGCATCCACTTTACTTTTGACTGTGTTCGACATCATAATGTCAACCACTAATGGGGCTAATTGCATCTCTCCATCACTACTAGCAGCTCCATTGTTGACAGTTTGCTATTCAAAACAAATTAGCCTCAGTATCATTGTGTGATATGCCCATGAGGCAAATAGGCAGATACACCTGAGGCTCTGGTGATAAATGACACCTGTGCCCTGCTATGCTCTCTGTCATCCGTATCATCTCCTCACCTCACTATTTACAAATGTTCGCTGTCTTCCTATTGGCCAGCTGGCAGCCAAAGGGTGGAGTTGCATCTCACACCACCGACTCGTAAGCGAAGGGGAGTGTCCTCGAAAATTGACAGGGGAAGTTGGAAGGGGCGGGAAGGAGGGAATAGATATTCCCATGTCAGGTTACCAAACAGGGCACCAACTGTCCTGATGATAAGGTAACAACAACAGGCCGGTCTCTGCCTGATAACCTGAGTGCCGAACAAGCTGAACTACAGCATCTAATGCTACAGGAGGCAGGAGGATGTAACTGATACTTGTGTTGTAAAATATCTAGCTGAGGATCTACTGTATTAGTGAAATGTGGTGAAAGTCATGAGCTCTGTTGGGTTTCCAGTATAAATTCCAAAACTAGCACTGACAGCCATTATTGAGGCATATATCACAGGAAATCTCATTAATATCTCTTTCGCTCCTTGGAGCCACCATGCTGAGCTCAACTGCTCTGACCCTGACTGTATCTTTCCAATTTCAACAATGGAGTCCTTACTCAGCTATTGACTAACCAGAGAAGGTTACAGAGTACAGTTCATAGCTGCCGTTCCCATGACACCACATAAGGCCATCTTTGTGTTCAGATGTTTTAAGAAACCCAGTTCACCTCAACTGAGCCCTTCTCACCCTCATATACTCAAAGTCAAAGATAGTGCAACGTCATTCAGTTGGAGCTGCAGCAGTAAAGAAAAGAAAAGTCACGTTTTGTCTTCTGGGCTGTCTTTGAGGTGTTTCCATATATTTCTGTTGGACCTCAGCCACTATGGGGGGAATCCTCTATAATACAGATCATGAGCCATTGAGGGAGAGTTAAACAAATGCTCTTCCTGTAACTTCAGATTGATTTGGGCAGAGCCCTTGAAGAGATTTGGGCTGTGAGGTTGACATTTAAAACCAAAATATTTGTAGACACAAACCTCGACTGGAAAAAAGCAACAAAATGCCGACAAACTGGGAAATGGGTCAAATGTCTTGTCTTTTATAAACTGTGTCAAATAAAGGGACTTCATGCAGCACGTCTGTTTTAAATGACCCTTTAGAAATATACAGTAAAAGGTCTTTATGATAGTCTTACTATAGCTCATATCCTGTGTAAACACGACATGTTTAAAGTGTAGTTATCTCATTTATAGCTCAGATATAGTCATGTCTCATTAGAGTCCAGATAAGGAGAAGCAAACCTATATGGACAAAAGGAGTGGGATATTGGAAAAGACTGATCTCCATCTGGCCCTTGGAGACACACATTCACACGCCTCTGTTTTTCTTAGTCACTGCCTTCAAACACATGGCTGATAAGAAGCAGACGGAGGAATATGAATGGGGGCTGGGTTTTAGGGCATAATACCACACAGAGAGGCCCAAAGGGGGGCTGGTTGAGATCTTGTAGAGCAAGGTTTATGGCTTAAGAAATACACCGAGCATGTGATCAGTATGCTTCTGCATCCCTGAGGCCAGAGGCTGCAAGTCACACATTATCAGATAAAAGTAAAATATGTACATGTGAAAGAATATGCATGAGAAGAAACACATCAATATTTGTTCTAGGGAGACGTGATCAAGACATGATCAAAGAGGGAATAAGTTATAATAAAGTCATGCTGAAAAAACAACAACAATATTTTTTTCTTTGTTTTCTGTCAATATATGATATAATGGGCTACAGTTTCAGATGACAAATACATTCCTAATCTGTAGAGGTTTTGTAGTGAATTTATGACTCCTTTGCTGGTGCACAATATTTTTCTTAAGGATTTGGTTTAAATCACATGCATTTCATAGCACTATCTATATTGTAACTTTTACTCCACTGCATTTATTTGACAGCATCAGTTACTACATAGTTACTATGCCGATTCAGATTGTTTATACAAAATATAAATCAACTAACTAATTAAGATGCATTGGTATGGATTAAGATATCGGTATATAGCAGTATATAAAGTAGGTGAAATTAGCGCCACCTTTACCAGCTGCAACATTAGTGATGGACACATTAATAATTATAATCCAGTGATATAATATTCTGAAATAATGAGGTCTGCAATAAGAACTTTTACTTTTAGTAGGCTATTTTAAGTAGCCTACATTTAAGAACGTTTACTTTTAGTAGGCTATTTTAAGTAGCCTACATTTAAGAACTTTTACTTTTAGTAGGCTACTTAAAATAGCCATTTTGATGCTGACACTTCTGTCGGCTACTTTTCTGTAAGAGTATTTCTACACAGTGGTATTGCTACTTTTACTTAAGTAAAATATCTGAATAGCCTACTTCTTCCACTACTGGAGAAAAGGCATGATACATTCTGGAAAAAACAAAACACAGACACATCACTCAACATGATTCATTCATCATACAACTGCCATGTCCCTGCCATGATCTGTGTATCTGTGGCGCCCTCTAGCGGATAAATTCAGCAGCACCCCCCTACGCCCCCCCCCCCGCTCAGGTGATCGGTGAATGTTTTACCTGCATGCGATGACGTCACGACACCTTCATGAAAAAGAAACGGAGGAGTCCATGATCACCTCAGGCCGATGAAAATCTCTAGTTTGGATGGCGAAACGAAATTCCAAGCAGTGAAGTGCTCGATTTGAACTTTAATCGGAGTTTGTGTGCTTTGTAGAGTCGCGTGCTGTTCTCCTGTGGGTACAAACACCATGTCTGCCTCCGCTATATTTGTTCTGGATCTGAAGGGAAAGGTGAGGTTAATGCTGGAGCAGATTGTAGAAACTGATAATTGCTTATTTTCAGCGACACGAGTTATAAAAAAACCCCACATTTATTCATTCCATTGGCTGTTTAGTTGACATTTTGAACTGTTGCTTTAACTGTTATACATTAACGCCGCTTGCGTCGTTAAAAATTAATAAAGAGCTTGCGACACACTCATTCATTGGCCTTTTCGTGCTTTACTTCCGGATACATGTCTATCACTGGAGATACAGGCTGAAGCCCTTAATGACTTCAGTAAAAGTGGCTAATTGTGTTGCAGCACCTGTGTAGGCTAGGCCCACCCGTACCCAGTCATTGCATTTGTATCAACATCTTTTTGCTGTTACAGTGCATGGCACAAACATCCTTTTCTCTCCAGACAGGAACTGTAACCTGACACACAAGTTGGTGTTACTGAGAAATGGAAGTACACATGGTTTTAGGTGTTCTGTGTGTGATAAAATGGCGTGTTCATTGTGGCATTTGACTTAAATCCAAGCAAGCTGCAGGAGGCTATAACATTAGGTTGTTGCATCTTCAACAGCAACACACTAAGACAAATTCATGTCACGTTTTCTGATGATCATTTTCATGATTGGTTTATCTGCTGATTATCTTCTCAATGAATCAGTAATTGTCTTGTCTATACAATGTCAGAAATTAGTAAAGGCCAAGATGATCTCACCAAATTTGTTGTTTTGTCACACTAGCAGACAAAGAAGCCAAAGACATTTAATTTACTATCAAATTAGAGAAATAAAAAAAAAAAAACCCCCAAAAAAAAAAAAATATTATTAAAAAAAAAAAAACCAAAAAAAAAAAAAAAAAAATATTTTATTTTTATTTTTTTAAATGACTTACCAACAATTATTAAGTCAAAATTGCAAGTCCATTGACCTAAAGAGGTGGCAATTAAATCAATAAGGGACTATTCTTTTTACCTTGAGAAGAGTAAATACACTAACTAAACCTTGTTAGACATACAGTTAGATCAAATATTGATCCATCTTTGTTGGTAACCGCTTTCCTTTTAGTTCTGGTTGACAGCAGGTCACACGTCAAACTGTTGGAAAAATGCATTGTGACAAAACATTATTTCTTGTCATTTCTGTAGGAAACTGAGTATTTTTCTGTTTTACATCACATTATTTCCACGTTGCATTGGCACACTACTAATGAGTAAAGCTTGAAATCTAAAAGTTGTCCTCTTCTCTGTAACACGTAACCATATTTAGTTCAACCTACAGTTGTGTAATAACCGTGTGGCGTTATCCTCCCCGCTCAGGTGTTGATTTGTCGGAACTACAAAGGCGATGTGGACATGGCGGAGATCGACCACTTCCTGCCTTTACTCATGCAGCATGAAGAGGAAGGGCTTCTCTGCCCTGTATTGTCACATGGCAATGTCCACTTCATGTGGATCAAACACAGCAACCTGTACCGTATCCTTGTTCTAGATGCTGCTGCCATCTAATAGTTATTGGGTATAAAGAAATGTATAACATCACAGCTTATTGAATTACTTCCTTATAATGAAAATGTAGGGAAGTGAACAATGGCGGCGATCTTACCTGAACAAAACATTAATGTGTAGAATACTCCTTGACCTGATCTCTGCACAGTGGTGGCCACCACAAACAAGAACTCCAACGCCTCCCTTGTGTACTCATTTCTATACAAACTAGTTGAGGTGAGTCACACATACTGTACACTGCTTACTTATGGTGGAAATGTTTGTGTAAATATTTGTTGTACAGTATCCAAGCATAAACTTGTGTTTGTGAGGAGCCAGTGGACGATGGCAGTCAGAGATAGTGATCCAAATCTAAAGTAAAACCACAGATACGGCTGACGTCTGTTGTGTGTATTATGCAGGTGTTCACAGAGTACTTCAAAGAGCTGGAGGAGGAAAGCATTCAGGATAATTTTGTGGTCGTCTACGAGCTGCTGGATGAGCTGATGGACTTTGGATTCCCTCAGACTACCGACAGCAAGATCCTACAGGAGTGAGACTCTACAAGATACACACATACTGTACAGACATGTTATAAATATTATGCATATTGATGAATGTGGCGTTGAATCACAGAATTGTCTCATCTCATCTCTTGCAGATACATTACTCAGCAAGGTACCAAGCTCGAAGTGGCAAAGTCCAAGGTGCCGACCACCGTCACCAACGCTGTCTCCTGGAGGTCTGAGGGTATCAAATACAAGAAGAATGAGGTCTTTATTGATGTCATTGAGTCAATCAACGTATTGGTAAGATGGGCTAATTCTTATTATTTGTGCATATATTTGTATCATGTGTGCTCATATTACTTTTACATAGTCGGTTATTATTTATTTGTTACACATAATCCATTTGCTGCTCCATATTTAAACAGCTGCGGTGGTAGTGGAGGTACTGCATTAATCAATCACTCACTTAATTAATCAAACAGACTTTATTTATGTATGATACAATACAACTTTATTGTCAGCCAAGGCTGAAATTCTTTGTTCATCCCTGGGTAGCTTGTATAAAAAAAGAGGACATACACATACATACAAACATACATGAGATTAATAACACCAACAGACATACATACATGAAACATTACCACAAATTACAAACTTCCAAGTAGGAAAACAAAGAAAACATGTACAACAACAGAAAATGACATGAACAGACAATGTCTTGGAGACGTATATCCCTGAGATAAGTATTGCACTGGATTTAATGTAGCTGGTTTAACAATAGGATAGATTGATGTATGAAAGAGTTTTTAAGTCTGATGTGATTAAAAGAATGAACTCTAAAGTGTCTGTTTGAAGGCAGAAGCTGATATTCACTGTGCAAGACGTGAAGAGTCGTAGCACTTTTCATACGTGTACATGTAGCACAAAGTGCTTCATACAATACCCCCCCAACACACACAGATATACACACATATCACATCTGGGACACCATCTTCCTGTTTAATTTTATTGACTCAATAAATTAGAATAGTTTCACCACTGTGTATTGTTTGTTCAGGTGAATGCCAATGGAAATGTGATGAGCAGCGACATTGTGGGCAGCATCAAGCTGAAAACCATGCTCTCTGGGATGCCAGAACTGCGGCTGGGCCTCAACGATCGAGTGCTCTTCGCTCTCACTGGACGTATGTATACAGCAGCCATAATGTCATCTGTTACTCCAGTTATCTAGCTGGATGTGTAGCTCATCTATCTGTTATCTTAAATGAATGCCACTGATTGTACTGTTTGTGTTCAGGTGACAAAGGAAAGACAGTTGTGATGGAGGATGTGAAGTTCCACCAGTGTGTCCGACTCTCACGCTTTGAGAGTGATCGAACAATCTCTTTCATTCCTCCAGACGGGGAGTCTGAACTCATGTCCTACCGCATCAATACCCATGTTAGTCCAATACAATTCAGCACCTTGTATTCATACCAAAACATTTATATTTGTCACTTACACCGTGTAAGTGTAAGTGTCACTTACACCATGTGATATATATATAGGACATTCTCGTGGACTGAGCAATTGAATGAGTTGGAAACGCACACTAGGCGATCACTGCCTGTCTCCTGTGAAATTTCTCCTGTGTTATATATATATAGATAGATAGATAGATAGATAGATAGATAGATAGATAGATAGATAGATAGATAGATAGATAGATAGATAGATATAACAGACAGACAGACACATGCTTTGTTTGTTGTGCAAATGTACTATATATTTGCACAAATAATGAGTCTAGTAGTGCAGCTCCTATGCATGTAAACACATGAATTAAATTAACAGATTCAGATTCAGTATATATATATATATATATATATATATATATATATATATATACACTGAATACTATACATATGTAACAACATTTTTATCTTGTTTTAATTGTAAAATGGTTTGTATGATGACACCCTTTCTTCATCTCTTACAGGTGAAGCCTCTGATATGGATTGAATCAGTCATAGAGAAATTCTCTCACAGTAGAGTGGAAATCATGGTTAAGGTACTGACTAACTTTATGTTAACTACACTGGCAACAAGATTACAAGACTACTTTTGTAGAAGTACTTTGTGTCACTGGCGATGTATAATTCAAGAAAACTGTTAAAGCATGAAAAGCACAAGAATAGAAGTACTTGTTGTTTCATACTTGTGTCTTCAGTTTGTGTTGACTGTCTACACAATGATACCATGAACTAACTTTACAGTTGTGTTATATTTTTTAGGCAAAGGGACAATTTAAAAAACAGTCTGTGGCAAATAATGTGGAGGTAAGGGTCCCCGTCCCCAGTGATGCTGACTCACCCAAGTTCAAAACCAGCACAGGCACTGCCAAATATGTGCCTGAGAAGAACATGGTGGTGTGGACCATCAAGTCTTTCCCTGTAAGACATTTACAACTAGTTGACATTCTTATGAAAGACTTGAATATGTTTTCATTGTTTTGTATTTAACTCTCTCTGTGTCTTTCTGCTTGTCTGTCCATCGCTTTGTCTGTCTATTTGTCTGTCTGTGCATTCATCTATCCATCCATGCAGGGAGGTAAAGAGTTTCTAATGAGAGCTCACTTTGGTCTACCCAGTGTGGAGAACAATGAGCTTGAGGGAAAACCTCCCATTACAGTCAAATTTGAAATCCCATACTTCACAGTCTCAGGAATACAGGTTTGTGATCGTTTATGCTGAGGCTTTCCTTTTAATGTCAAGCAACCCATAGCCTATGGTAGTATGAGTCAAGTCCATCTCAGAGCAAAACACATTTATTCTGGAGCTGAATTCATCACAGCTGGTGTATCTTGTTTATATCAATATGGACAATTATCTAACCATAATCTGAGAAAATCACAGCTTTGCATAGGGCGTCTACAGTTACAGCCAGGTCCTATGAGGGCTGATATTGGCTGCTCAGACTGGCAAACCACATTAATGATGAATAGCTGATGCATAATATTTCTTGCCTCAACACGTTTGTGTCTCACTCACTCTTTTTCACCAGGTGCGATATATGAAGATCATTGAGAAAAGTGGTTACCAGGCTTTGCCATGGGTCCGCTACATCACACAGAGTGGAGGTACATTAATTAGACTTCAATACAATATGACATACTATTTTTGGAAGGTATTATTCTATTTAAGGAAGTAGTCAAATGTATAAATGTAATCACGTTTAACTTTTATAATTTCTCTTTATGTTCTCTTTATTTAGACTATCAGCTGAGGACCAATGTGTAAAGCCTGGGGGATTACTATATTCCTCACTAGGACCTCCAGAGGAGCAGCAATGATCACTTAAACAACTGGACTGAAAGAGTGTCTTTAAATTCCACCTGCTCTATTTAATGTCAGCAATCTTGTTTTATGAAATCTGTTTGCAACTTGATTTTAATGTTTTTATTGTGGTACCACTCCAAATTATTTAAATGCATAATTAAATGATTCCTTTAAAAAAATTGTCATAGTAAACTTTCTATATTTGTTGTGCCCCTTTTGTTTTTCTCATGAGTTTGTCCTCATATTGTAGTCATGCATTGTGCAATCACAGTCACTAAATTCCGCCTAAAATTAAAAACTTACACCCGCCTTTTTTTCCACACTTGCCTCTGGAGAAATACAACCAAAGGCCAGAAATGTGAATGAACTGCCTTTGAAGACATCAACGTATACGAATCGCCCGCTTTCTTCGCTACGTGTTTTGATTGGTCGACGGTTGCTGTTACCACAGTGATAGTGTAGTAACCAGAGTTGTAACCCCGCCTATTTTATCATATTTGGAAGCGCAACGCCCTGTAGGCGAGCTGTGATTGGCCAGCGTGTGTTCTCTCCAATGTTTTGTAAATTGTACTCTGGAGGAGACACCGCTGTGTTGATCTCAGCGCGCAAATGTATTTTCTAATGTTGATAAACTTTCCTTGTTTGGATTTTATTTAAAAATTACTGGTCTTTAGAAACAGCGGGATTGAACCTCATTGCGACGTTGTGGATTTTAAGGAACCGAACAAGGTATGCTTAAACGCTCTATAGTTTGTTCTTTTCTTTTTTTAGTGTTGGCGCTTAGCCTGAATGCTAATTGTTTGTACGATTGAGTTGGCGTGACTTGTCGCTCTCTCCTGTTACAACACATGTTTTACAGAGCTTTGTGGTTCAAACGTACGATTTGTAATGATGTAACATTAGGCTAGCCCAGTCAGATAACATGGCGTCAACGGGGAATTGAAGCTTACGTTAGCCGGATGCTGTACGTTAGTAGCTAACGTTAGCTAGCGAAGTTAATATTCCTGAGTCCTCACTGTAACGTTAGCTACCTCGTTACTGTCCATTATACTTGTATTGGCATCATGAGGACCCCGTGGTTGAGAGTCGGTGTAACTGTTGTTGTACATCTCCTACTGACCAGGCAGAAAGAGAGACTATGGTCCTTAGTCAGATGGATGCCGGTAAAGCTTTGACGGCGGCAGCAGCCCAAGGGAATACGAGCGAGGTGCAGAGGATCCTGGATGAATGCAGATTGCATCCTGATACTCTCAATGAATTTGGCAGGACTGCGCTACAGGTGAGGACCAAAACCGCTGACATTTTGATACATGTTTAATATTTACAGAGGTCTTAACTGCACAAATAAACCTACTGTAGAGCTGTGTTAGTTCAAGTGTTTTCGGTGGTAGAGACTCGTCTCATTTCCTCTTGGCATAATAACCGTAACGTTACATATGGCTGCCTTGGATTTTCTCCCACAGTTGCATGTTATGAACATGTTATAGCACCGTGTATTAATCAATAGTCTGTTTTTATGTTATATTATGTAATAAATATTACCCAAATCTCATTGCCTTGAAACCAGGTAAACTCCAGCAAAATGTATTTATTTCATGTTTTGGCTTGCTAAAAAATTATATACACCCAGTTGCTAATTTATTAAAAAATATATACACCCAGTTGCTAATTTATTAAGTACACTTTAAACAAAACTAATAAACTCATTTTATTACATTCTTCCCCAAGTCCCACTTTATGAAGTGACTTTCAGGGCTAAAATGAAACCTTTTAATAGGGTTTAGTGATATTTGTGAAGATCCTTAACAAGAAACCATTTGAGAGAATCTAGGGTCACAACTTGCCATTTACACACAGCTGTTGAATTTACTGTGCTCTCTTTTCCCCTCTCTTCTGATCTCTCCTACAGGTGATGATGATGGGGAACTCCAAGATCGCCAGTTTGCTACTGGAAAAAGGAGCAGACCCCAACGTCCAGGACAAACATGGAATAGCACCTGTCCACGATGCAGCCCGAACAGGATTCTTGGACACTCTTCAGGTTCTGGTGGAGTACGGTGCTTCGGTAAACATCCCGGACCAGAGCGGCGCCCTGCCTATCCACATTGCCATCCGGGAGGGCCACCTGGATGTTGTGGAGTTTCTGGCACCGCGGTCTGACCTGAAGCACGCTAACATCAGCGGTCAGACAGCAATAGATGTGGCCCGAGCTTCATGTATGCCTGCTATGATTGACTTGCTTTTCGCTCACATTCATAGTTAGTCTGAAGTCTGGGTGCCTTCTGGGTAACCCTAACTTTTTTGCTTCAAACCTGGTGACTTGAATTCATTGCTGTGTAAAGGATTATTTTTTTTGTTAATGGTCGCTCAGCATTAATATGTGACACAGGACATATTGTCCTGGCAGCTTGTTTTCAGTGGATGGGTGGCTATATACAGTAGACACCTCTTTTGCACAGTGCAATTTAGGCACCTTATATATCTGTTTCCCTTATTAAATGGGAGTGCACATTTGTAGATAGTTTCCCAGTGTTGTAATTATTGCATTATTTCCATTGTGTAACAGTTGAAACCTTGTATGTGTTTTTAAACACTTTTACAAAACTTGACATGGTGCACCCTAAATGCTTTTCATAGTTGTGTTTCTCTTAATTATATGTACTTAGAATTGGAATTTGATGACTTTACTCTTATTTATTGTTGGAATAGGACTGCATATTCCTGTGACTTTGTAAATAGCAACATTAATTGTGATTTGTTGAAATGTTATTTATAAAATACTTTTAAAACAAAAGTGAGATTATTCACTTTACTATTTGAAGAATAAAACACAAAATAAAGTGTTGAACTTGGAGTCTTGGAGTCATAGTTTTCATTGTTGTGTGTACTGATTTAGGTAACATAAAGTTGGCAAGTGACAGTGAGATAGCTATAATTTTTTTCTGGGATTTGAGCTGTTTGTATGTTTAGACCTTTGAAACAGCATCACAAGGTAAATCTTTGGGGTTGCAAGATGATTAACGAAATAAGAAAGATGACAAAAAAAGTTGTTTTCTGACCTCTCTCTCGTGCAATACTGGAATGTTTTACCTCTGGCCTATAATAATCATTTGAATGTAAATAATCACTGGCTTCATTTTAAGGGTCATAAGGCAAAGAAAGTCAGGAATCGCTGACTAACATGTATTTTGTATTTTAAAGTTTATTTTTAAGTACATTTTTTAGCTATGAGAACCAAACAAGCACTATTGAATCATAAAATCAATGATACTTTGGCCTTTGTTAAACCACATTAACAATATTTTCCTTTACATTCTTAATCTGATGTATTCTACCTTAAGAGACAAAACAGTGCGCTGTCTTTGTTACAACATGCATCCTCAAGTGTTCAGCACTTCCCAAAGGTGATTCATCAAGGGCATTTATAATAACTGCACACTGGAATGCACTGCGCAGTGAAAACCCTCTGAAAGGTCATACAGATAGCTGGATTGAAACTCCAAATGAATGAAGGCCCTGTTGTGTTGAGGCTTGTAGGTAACTGTGGCACAGTTTGCTGATGTTTGTGGGGGCTGCTATAGTACAATGGGTATTTTGTTTGCTTGTGTGCCACGGGCCAACTTCACCAGCCGAGAAAGGAGATACAGTTTAACTACTGTGTTGCCATACCATTGTCACAGATAACAGAGAGACCATGTATGCTACTGTGGTGTTTACATGTGCATTTCTTACGATATCAGAAGACGAAACACATTTAAAGGGCTGTCTGACGGCAAGGTAAAGCGGTGAAAATATTCTGAATATAGTGTTAACTTAAACAAATATAGACATTTTTAAGTGGGCCTTTTTTTTTGGTGGCTAAAATACGTTTAGCTGCTGCCCCCGTCCACAGCCGTAGTACATTGCTTAGCTTCCATGTCAACTGCTGCCTGGTTCTCCAAACTGGGGGTGTGCCGACCGCCATCTACTGTCATACACGGACTATGGAAGTACGTCATACAACCCCACTTTAAAATATCTGAACTATCCCTTACTATCCCTTGCTTCCCTCAAGGGTACTCCAGCAGTAGTTGTTGAGGAGTCATTTACTTTCCCCACCCGTATTCTCCCAGCTAGTGTTCCTTCTCCATTATTTGTGTAATAAAGACAGACAACTAAAATTCATATTTCAATATTAACACACAAAACAGTTGGAAACATGACAGAATTGCCTTCAGCCACTAGGTAGAGCTCCCTGTCTTCGCCGAGCACAAATGTGTGTGTGTTGCTGGATGTGCAGATACTCCCTTTGTAAACATTGTTGTGATTAATTTGTTCTGCAGGTTGGGAGGGTTACAGTAACAGTGATGAGTTTGCAAGCATCAAGAAGTAGTAGGACCAGACAAGAAAAAAACAGTATCAGCCTACTCCCTCACTCACGTACACATACAGATGTATGGGAATACATGATGATGGCTTCACTGAGGGAGTTAGGTATGAGTCAAGTTCCTATTAGAGATGAGGGAATATGACAAAGGAATGAACTGTTTAACACACCCTTTTGACTGAGTGCGTGTAAGTGGTGACAGTTTACACCTCTTTGTCTTTTAATCTTGGACCCCTCTTCCAAAAGAATGCCCCTAAAACTCTTTAGAGCTGCATGAATTGTCAACAGTAGAACTATTTTGAAATTCTATTAATCATTAACTTAATAAGTTAGCAGCTTTTCCTTGTCTTCCATGATAGTAAAATGATTCTCTTTGGATGTTGGACCATTAGACTAACAAAAAAAGACATTTAAAGGCATCATCTTGGGCTTTGGGAAATTGTAATGGCATTTTTTTGTTTTACTATTTTCGGGTGTATGAAATGGGGGACAAACTCCACAGTCCTTGATGGACATTACACTTGCTCTACAAAAAAATCCAAATCCTTTAAGCTTCATAGAGTTCTCTTTCATGAGTGTTTAAAATAACACTGTCCTTTTACTTGCAATACACTTTTGAGTCATTGTCATTATGTAAAAGATGATTTTGGATATGATTGTAACTTTAATTTTATTATGCAATATTTGTATAGAAATTGATGGAGTTGCTGTCCATTATGTCCATTGTGGAATGTCCATCTTTGACTGTAAGACTGATGCCTGACAGCTCATGGTCCCTGATTGGCGTCACCTGATGAGGTGTTTACTATATTTATCTGGAATGTTCTTTGTTCCTCTGTTTCACCTGATGAAGGTCTGAGGACCGAAACATATTTCTCAATAAAATGCATTGCAAGTTAAAGGACAGTGTGGTTCATATGGACATTTACTCCTATGCAATTATCTATAAGAAAATTAAGGTGTGCATGAGCCTTCACAGTCAATGTTTATCAACCAAGATAGTCACTTAGTGGTAATATAATATAAAGCATTTGATAAGTTCTGAACTTTGACAACACATTAGTGTCATACTGACAAATTGTGGTCAAATCACAGATGGTGAGTCAATGTAAACTCTCTACACTTTAATTCAAACTTCAACTCAGTTCATAAAGCTGCAGTGAATCCCAGCCTGCAGGAACTGCATCCTGACATTTTAGACTTTTACACAGAAACTCTCATTACAGGAAGAAGCTTCCTAATCTGATTTTCATACTCAAATGTAAATATTGCATTAGTACAACCAGGATGGAAGGCTAAATATTGCATTAATACAACCAGGAAGGAAGGCACACTCAACAAGTATGACTGGTAGAATTTCAGACTCAAGTCAGTACAGCACCTCTTACTGAAGATATCCCCCTGCCCTGACTTAAAGCAACTTAAAGCAACCCTCTCGGAGACATAACATGTTGTTACTTATTTCCAGCCAAGCCTTAGATGATAATAAATTATGCAATCTCATCTGTTTGGGTCATTGCTTGTGACACACTTGACTGCCACCTTCCGAGAGGAGAAATAGGTAAATGATTGACAAAGCCATAAAATGTGCAGCTTCTTTGGTGTTGTTTGGTTGCTTCTTTTTATGATAACTTTCAGTGCTATACTCTGCTCAAATCCATCTAAATGATAAAATATTAACAGAAAAAACAACCTAATTCTTTCTTACGACCTTGGGAGGTGTGTGGCAGCCTGGAAAGGTCATTAACGAAAATGCTTGTCATTTTGTCATGAACAAAAATGCTTCATTGTTACTGAGCTGGGTCGTAAACTGACTTCACTGCAGTTTAGGCTGAAAATTGGAAGAGGCATACAAGTACACAGAGGGAACATTGGGGGAAAGAAAGAAAGAATGAATGCAGTAAGAAAGAAAGTGTGCACTTGTTTGTTTGAGAGAGACTGAACAGAGGAATTTCCAAACAACATGAATCCACTTGAAAGCATTTCAACACTTACTGTATCCTTCATCCTAACACTAAACATGAGCAACAACAATGACCTCCAGTTTAGCAACTTTTAAGTCATTTTATTTCCTTGTTTCAGTATGTTCAAAAGGCACTTTAAATGTATATGCACTAGAGTATGTGTAAAATGCGCAATCAGATAAACATATTTTTTAGGTAATTTTACATCTCGCTACTCAAATTCTAACTGCTTAACAGGAAATCATTCCCAATATTTTACTGTAAAAGTCAAATTGTGCTAGGCAGTAAAAAATTAAACGGAGAAAAAAAAAGAATGCATGTACAATGTATCACCCATCACCACACTCAATATATAACTCATCCAAAAGGCATTTTAAAGACAGTAGTTTTATCTTCTTTCTTTGTTAATTATTATCCTATGCACACTGAATATCATGCTGACTTGACTTCTGGCTCACAATCCCATGTATGCTTTCAGTCTTTCTTTTTGACTGAATATGTAAACAGAGAGATAAATACCTTTTCTTCTGCTACTGAAAAGCTTTTTCTCCCTCCACTTGTTTAGCGTCTGAAAGGAAGCAACATGAGCCACTGCACTGTGGGAAACACTTCTTGCTGTATAAACCTGTCCAGCAGCATACAGCGCGGTTAGAAATACCTTGACTTGCGGCGCTCTGAAGAACAAACTAAATGTTCAGAAAACAGTGAAGACGCTGGTCTAGAACAATTTGAAGGTCAATCCTTCCTTGCTGTTATTTTTGAGTGTTGAGCCCTTGTCTCATCCACAGTATCAGTAATCTGAATTTAAAAGATTTTATGTTAATCTTTATATTACTGTGTGAACTATACCAGTAAAACCAACTACATGAAAATCCATTAAAAAAGAAAGCAAGGTATTTACAGGACAACTATAAAATTTGTAAAATATTTATTTATAAAAAGGTATTTTTAAGAAAATGCATAAAAAAACATGTTGAAAAAAACATGTGCAAGTTGATTTTTCTCATTTACACAGATTTGAATGCACATTTCATAATGACTGGTTTTATAAATAAGCTTTTTTAGTGTTTGTTTATCCTTCTGTGGTCAGTTATGGTTTTGGTTAACCTTTTTCATGCTGATGCAAGTCAGACCACCTAGCCCTCCATGCTACACTGAGAAAAGATGAGTCAATGACAGCCTCTAGTCAACCTGCTTCGTACATCTGATGGCAGCAGATCCAGCAGGTTGTCCTCCACTACCAGCCCGCTGAGGTTTAGCAGGGGACAGTCCCCTATCTCCACAGGTAGAGATTCCAGACGGTTCCCTTTAATTTCCAGGCGGACCAGCTGGGCCAGGCTGGCCACTCTGGAGCTCAGATTCGACAGGCAGTTGTTTCCAAGAGCCAACTTCTTGAGCCTTTTACAAGAGAACAGCTCATCTGGCAGTGTCTCTAAAGAGTTGAAAGCAGCGGAGAAGAACTGCAGGCCCTGTGGGATGCCCACCTCAGGAGGAAGAGAGGTGAGATGGTTGTGGGAAACATCAAGGTGCCTAAGTTTGGTGCAATAAAACAGCCGAGAGGGAAGCTTTCGTAGCCTGTTCCAGCTAATGTCCAGCGTCTCCAGGCTTTTCAGCTTACTGATATGATCAGGGATGTAAGTGATTTTGTTGTGCCACAGTTTTAGTGTCACTAAACGGCGGCAGTGCTGTAAGCTCAGGATCTCCTCCACAGTGGTAAGTTTGTTTTCCTTCAGGTCCAACTCCTGCAGATTGTTTAGGCTGAAGACAGCGCTTGGGATACGCTCCAACTTGCAGCCAACTAGCTCAAGCGAGGCTATGTTGGTTAACTTCTTCAGGCTGCTAAAAGCTTGGAGCTTGACATCGTTGTTATAGATGCACAACCGCTGCAGCTGCAACGCAACATCCACTACGCTGGGCGGAATCTTGGTAAGGTTGGAGCGGAGTGTGAGGACTCTCAGAGCTCTAAGCTCTCGAAGTGAGTCAAGTGTGGCACTTCTGGACACGTCATTGGTTAAAGGACCATTCAGATGTAACTCCTCCAAGCTTTGCAGGATGTACATCCACATAGGCAACTCTTCTAAACTTTCGAAATGTAGACACAGGACCTTTAAATGTGCCTTGAGGTGGTTCAGGGCAGGCAGCTGGAGCTTTGCAGAGCAGAAGATCAGCGACAACTCGCGAAGAGAGTCCAGCTTTGCCACACTAGCTGGGATGGTGACATTTTTAACTTGCTCCAGTTTGAGCGATTCCACTTCAGGAATCTCAAAGACTGTGTCAGGAAGCCCCGGCAACATTACCAGGTGCAGTTCCAACCGGTTAGTTGTGTTCCTGGCGAGGCGGGTACGCAGCTTTTTGGCAGTCCACTCGTAGTTGAGGTTGACCTGATAGAGATGGCTCTCGCTGACCTCAGAGAGAAAGACAGCAAATCTTTTAGAGTACAGAGGATCATATTGGTCCACAAGGTGCAGGAGGAACGCAAAGTCATTCTTCATGTCCGGTATGTCATTAATGCCAGTCTCCAGTCGGACCTGCTTAAAGGAGTACTCGTTCAGAGGTCTGTGAAACTGCCAGTAGAGGGTGTAGATGCACAGAAGTCCATACACTCCCACAAAGCAGATATAGCAGTAGGCAAGCTTGGAGAAAAGATGGGCTTTGTTGTGGTTACAGCAAAATATATCAAAACCAGTCAACTCAGGAGGAACATAACAGTGCACTATTGTCTCAATGTTGCGTACCCACACTGCAGAGTAGATAATGATTAAAACGAACTTGAAGACTTTCAGTGACGTTTGTAGCACATACATGACATACAAGATGTCTGCTTCCTCTACATGAGTTCTGAACTTCTTCACCTTTTCAAACAGAGCTTTGGCCTGCTCTCCTTCCTTCTTATCCAAGACATTGGGGGCCGACTGAGGCTCCGGGCTTTTCTTTTCTGGATTAGACTTGACAGAGCAGGAGTGGAGAAGCCCCACAGTCTCCACATCCTCTGCTCGTTGATCTGTGGACTCTTGTGACATGGTGTTCCTCCTAAAACTAACCAGTTTCTCCTCTCCTCTTTCTTCAGAAACCTCATTCAGGGCCCTCGTGGTCCAGGGCGAATCAAAGCATTTCCCAAGGATGGTAACAAAGAGGTGAATTTTTGAAGACGTCCCAGGAAACTTGAACCAAAAGCTGCTTGCTATCATGAAGATCATAGTGTGGATCAAAACAAGGTATGGGAAGTACTTTGCGTACCAGTGGACAAACCTCTCATAGCAATAGTGGTTGATAAACACGTACTGGTGGATGTCCAGGTTGTTCTTGAGACCAGAAATCTCCTGGATGATGGGCTTTGCAGGTCTGACCAGTGTGTGCTGCGACGTCTCGTTCTCCTTGGAGGTCTGGATGTGGCTGCAGTCGATTGCTTCAGGTGTCGGGCTGCTGAAGTGGCTGGGCAGGCAAAAGATCTTGTCTTGGGTGAACTGTGGAAGATGGATGAATGAAATAATAAATATTTGGCTACATACACAAAACAGTCTATTTTTGGCAAAAACCCTGACAAAAGTATATCTTCATGCATAACAATAAGGTGTCCTTGTATTCATTTGTGTTTTAAAAAACAACCATTGTTAATAAAGGAGTTTTAAAATAAACTCACGTAAGTGTAGAGAAAATTTAGTCAAGAAGTATAATTTCAACATTTTAATGTATACTGAAAAACTGCTATATACTAACAGGTGACAAATACACAAAACAGGTGATACAACTTGAATCACTGTCTGGGAGACAGGGTGTTGATGAAACAAGGAAATAAGTAACATAACTTATTTTATTGTGTGAATGCTGATTCAGTATTACACAGTATTCACAGTATTGTTATCCGATTCCGTACGACTTTCTTTCGCCTGCTACTTCTGCATACTCAGCTCTTAAGGGACTTTTGTGCTTGTATTCAACTTTTCTCCACCATTTATACTTTTTAAAATAATATGTTTTTTTCTTTTTTACATTGAAACATGGAGCAATCTTAAAATCCTCTTCAGGCTTCTTCCACTTCTAAATTCTACTTCTCCCAAGTACTTTCACCTACAGACGTCATTCAAAGTTTAGACTATTCACAAAACCTTCAGCTATTAGAAAATGATTCAGCTATCTGATATCTTCTATTATATATATATATATATATATATATATATATATATATATATATATATATATATATATATATATATATATATATATATATATATATATATTCATACCTAGAAGCTACAGGTACCTTACAACCACGGTCTGATCTACTGGTCACTGAGCAGCTCCACTGGAGCGGTTGGGGTTAAAGGCCTTGCTCAAGGGCACCTCAGCGGTGGTAATGAGGGAAACACAAGCGCTGCTCTTCCACTTTCCCCACCCAGATTTTATCTTGTCAGTCTGGGGAGTGAATAGGGTTTGGCATCGAGAACCGATTCCTACTTGGAATCGTTTCTTTATTGGAATCGTTTGGAATCGTTTGGAATCGTTTGGAGGATTTGGTTTCAAATCTGATCATGGGTTCCAAATTTATCATGCGCAAGTTTTGGTTTCCGTAGCGGCCAGGCGCTTGTTGTGTTGCCGCCATGGAGCACAGTAAGCGGTGCTCTAGCATGGCTTTATTTTACGTTGAAAAAGCCCCGTCAAACTGCAACCCACGTTTGAATCAAAATAAAACTTTCCTCTTATTTGTGAAATAAGCATGTGACCCGTTTAACTTCACCACTCAAAGAATCGGAATCGGAATCAGAATCGTTAAAATCTAAACAATGCCCAACCCTAGGAGTGAACCGACAGCCTCCAGGTCACAAGCTTGCTTCTTTAACCTTTAGTTAAATAAATGTATTTGTCTACTTTTGGCAAATGTGCTCATTAAAGCAATAGGACTCATACATTTGGCTCAGTGAGCCTCCAAATGTCAAGACCCACGGGCATTCCTCCACTGACAGCCCTTGTTAAACATTCTCGACATTTATGGACAAAAGCACAGAGTACCAGCCTTTCAAATTGCTTATGTGCCCAATTTTTTTTACTTTAGCGACACAAATTATATATCAATGTTTGCAAATGCTTTCTGGTGCAACTTTATTAGTTTTTTATGACTTTTTTGACATTTTATACTTTTACTTTTTTTTTATCAATTTATTCCACCAACTATAGTTACTTTTTTCAACATTCTATACCATGACGTTTTTCAACATACAACACTATGACTTTTTTATGACTTTTCTTCGACATACTATACCATCATATTTTTTATAACTTTTTTCAACATACCATACTAGTACTTTTTTTGACATACTATGCTATGATTTTTTTCGATATACTATACTATGACTTCTTTCAACATACTACACTCTGACTTTTTTATCACTTTATTCAACATTCTATACTATGACTTTTTTTGATATACTATACGAGGATTTTTTTAACATACTATACTATGACTTTTTTATGACATTTTTCGACATACTATACCATGACTTTTTTTCGAAATACTATACTATGACTTTCTTATAACTTGTTTGATATACTATACTATGACCTTTTTCAAAATACTATATTGTGATATTTGAATGCCTTTTTTCGACATACTATGCCATGACTGTTTTCAACATACTTTATTTGGTGGCGCAGTAGCTCAGTGGTTAGCATGGCTCCAATTAGCACCAGCAAATAGGGAATGCAGACTCTGACCCAGGCTTGATTCCCAGTCCAGGCAGGCCCTTGTGGAGTTAGCTTGTTCTTCCAGACTTTCTTTGACATCTTATAATATCACTAGTTTCGACATGCAATGACCTTTGAGACATACAATACTATGACTTTTTTATCACTTATTGAGACACACAATGCTATGACTTTTTTTCGACATACTATACTATGACTTTTTTATCACTATTTTCGACATACTATACTATGACTTTTTTTTATTCACTTTTTTTATCCTGCTATACTATGACTTTTTTTCGACATGCTATATTATTACTTTTTCATTACTTTTTTGCCATACTATACTATGACTTTTTTTATTCACTTTTGTTGCCATGCTATACTATGACTTTTTTCGACATGCTATACTATGACTTTTTCATGACTTTTTTCAACATGCTATACTACGGCTCCGCTGTCCTGCCCGTCTATCTGTGCTCCGTCCTTCACTCCTGTAGCGTCCCCAACGTTTCTTTTTCGCTCTCTATCCGCTCCTCTTTCCTCCTTGTGTCTCAGCCATTCATTATCAAAATGCGCTCCCGGTGTGTTGGAGCGCGTAACGTGTTCCTCCAACATCTCTCCTGATGAGATCTGTCTCAGGTGCGCTGGGAGGCGTCTTCAGTTCTGTGCCAGGCAAACCAAAACACCACACTATATACAAAATAAAACAACCAAAACACCACACTATATACAACATAAGAAAACTCTGGCTGCCTGGCTCCACTTTGTGACATATATACATGTAAAAAGTATAAACATAGGCTATAAAATATGAAGAATTATTTTTTGAGGCCTCAAGATACTATCTCGTGGCCACGAGATAGTTATAATTCATTTTTTTTGACAAAGTGGGACCAGGGTGGCTCCGTACTAAACTATTACTTTTTATTGGGTTTTTCAAAAAGCTATACTGTGACTTTTTATGAATTTTTTTCGACATACTATACAATGACTTTATGCCTTTTTTCGACATGCTATACTATGACTTTTTTATCACTTTTTTTCAAATGCTATGCTATTATTGTTTTCAACATAAATTCTTTAGTGGCACGCAGGTTATCACTGCTGCCAATGAATAATCACTACAGACTGACCCAGGTTTGATACCCAGTCCTGGCAGTTTTAAACATATTACACTATAACTTTTTTATGATTTTTTTAGACATACTATACTATGACAATTCTACACTTTTACTTTTTAATGTCTTTTTTCGACAAACTATTCTATCACTGTTTTTTGTGACATGCTATACTATGACTTTTTTCGACATACTATACGATGACTCTTTTATGTCTCTTTTCAACATACTATGCTATGACTTTTTATACATTTTTTTGACATACTATATTATGCTATACTATATTATAATACTTTTTTCCGACATACTATACTTTTTCCGATATACCTATTCTATGACTGCTTTCTTTCTATGCTATTTTTAATATGACACAGAAATGATAATCAAGTGGTGAGTGACAAATTAAGCAGCAAGTTAATGATCCGAATCTGCAATAAGTAGGTCAGGAGAGACATGTAAATTTAGTTACAATGTGTTTTTGCCTGACTTGGAGGTCAATCAATGCCACAATAGACACAAATTATGGCATCAGGCAGGTTAGATTAGGTTAGTATTATTTAAGTTTCTAATTCTGTGTAAGGATTTAAGAGTTCATGATCACAAAGTGGCTGGTTTGAAGGTGCCTCACCTGCAAGGTGCACCCAAAGACTCCAATCATAAGCATAGCAACACACAGGTACTCTGAGAAAACATCCCACCACGGTTTCAGGATCCGATACTTTGCGTTCTGCTCAATGCCGAAGTTTCTGAATTCACCCACTGGGATCATCCTGGCTGCTGCTCCACACTGATGAAAGAAAAGAGTGACTGTGAACACTGAGGCTAAAACTGGTTTTCAACACAGTGTAGTCTCTGGAGAACATCACATGGTTTAAAGTTATATGGCACAAAAGGACAGATTATGTACCAACACTGAGCATACAGGACTATTTAGTTTAATCATACAGAGGGTGGTTACGTGCTTTAGGTATCTGGCCGTGAATGAATGAATGAATGAATGAATGAGTAGTCTGCTCCTGCTATGGGTGGATTCAAATTGGATAAATTAGTTTGACAACAATGACAACAGAAAGTAAGCCCTTCAGGAACAGGTTGAGGTAACTTTTGAATTAACTCTCCTGATAATTAAAGTTATGGGTCTGTGTAACATTTAGCATTTAAATTTTCCAGAAAATAAATGAAAAGTATAAAATTTAAGTATATTTTTTGTATTTTTCGTTGTCAGACCAATGTATAATTACGATTTTGGATTTGTTTTCTCAATTTCTTTCTAGTTTCATATCACTTACTGCTCATCTAGACCACTGAAATGAAAATTTCAGCAGTGAAACTGAAAAGAATTGTTTGAACTTTCTTGACAGTGTCTACTGTTGAATAACCCTGACTGCAAGCTGTTGTTAATTATTTGAATATGCTGTTAAATATATTGTTTGGAAGCATAGGTTCAGGATTAAACAAGTTTACTACAAGACATACCCTTAGTTTGACATTAAATTATTTGCAACATCAATCCATACTAGACTGGGCTTCATTTGCCTAAATCATCCTAAGGCTAAAATTATTTTTGTGCATATAGTTACAATGGGACTAAGATCATATCAGCCTTGAGATACGTTGGTCTGCACACACACTCTGAAAACCAACCTTGTTAGTAACACTCACAAATAGAGTGGAAATATCAGTCATACACATTTATGTAAATTGAATCATATTAAGTTTTTGTAATTTAACTTGTTACAATATGGACGCAAAACAGCTGCTTTTGAACTAGGCTCAGAACAGGATGAAAGAAGAGAGAGAGACTGGAGACATCATTGCATTTGTTATTATTTTTTAATTGTGAAAAACCTGTATAAAATCAAAAGGCTGTGTCTGCCTAACCTAACAGTGTAACATAAGTTAGAAAATTCAAACAAATCTGACGTTTGGACTAAAGTGTCTTAGAGAGGCTGCGGCAACTGTTTTCAGTAACTGCCTTAAGTAGGCTAATAAGGGCAAAAGATGGGTCACCTTTACAAATGTCTGTGTAACTACAATACATTGGTTAATGGTTACAGGCTAAATGAGGACAAACTTGTAGTGAAACATATGTAAAGACAGTTGGAAATGCTGAGTGTTTGTTGCAGAGGAGAGCTGAAGGGATGTTGAGATCAGAGGATCTGCAGGGAGGGAGCAGCTGCACAGCCAGGGAGGCGATATATCTATGGGCGTGACGACAGGCGAGACAAGCGGCCCCGGCACATAGAGCCCGCCCTCTCAGGCAGCCCAAGACACAAATAGAAATAAAGACTCCGATTTTCTATTTTTTTTTTTATTTCTATCCAACAATACACGAATAAAAAAAATCAGAAAAAACCTCTCCTAAATCTTGATTACGCTATACATTGATCTGACAAACAAAAAATACAATTTTAATTCCAACTTTCTATTTTTCATTTTTTATATAAAAAATTGCACTGATGCGTCACACGGACCGTTATGAGGTAAAAACAAAACAACACATGTGTCAGCCCTTTAATAATACCACTACATCCAAATTTGCCAATTAGCCTATCTGACTTCTAATGACAGACACTTGACACAATAAACAAACAGACAAACCATTGCAGCAGGCTATGCCAAACTTTTGTGGGATTTTAATCGTCTTTCTAAACAGTGTTTGTTGTCTTTGATTAAAAAATGCGTTTCAACATCACGCTGACAGCCAGGCTACTGCACGTCCTAGTTGCGAAATCACACATACCTTAAGAGTTGTATGTCCATAACTTACCGTCCATCAATGTTCATGTCTCCAAATAGTCTCAGTTTGTCTCTAAAGTATCATCATATAGGCTACAGAAAAAAAAACTAAAAACTGTCGTTTTCAATCAGTTGAATTTCACTTACCTGCGTCCGAGGAGGATCGACTTGTGTCCGGCGGGACTCGGGAGCCTTTTTTCATCGTTAGAGAAAAGCGCACCGGTGTGAAATTGGCAGGTAACAACAGAAGACATCCGGAGAAGATTTTCAAAATAAATCAATCCTCAACAAGCAGGTTCAACAAAGAAACTATACTGTTTGTTTTGTGCCGGTTTTCTCCCACACAAATACAGCAAATGAAGAAACAGACTTTAAGTGGCTACTGTTTATCCCCAAATCTCTTCTTACAGCTCATATTACGCCAAGCTGTAATGTTGCCGGTGTAGCTCCTTCACTCTGTTGTCCTTTAAAAACTTTATAAACCTCCTTGAAAAAGTTACAGCATCTTCTGTCTTTTTTTCGTAGTATTTTATTCTAAAAAAAATCATTCAATCCCATTTTAATGTGTAACTTTATTTTGATAAGCTCTCTATGATAAGTAAAACAAACTGTCCTTTTAGGCTATTTCAAGAAAGTTTGACTGGGCAAATACAAAAGGGACAGAGTATTTCTTTAAGCATATTCATCCAAATGTAAGGTTTACGCTCACAAAAAAAGACCTCCAATGTCATAGAGACTTATAACAATTAGGAGATTGGGGTTTGGGGATTTTACTTTCATTGTTGAGTGATGTGATGTTGCCTGCTGAATTAAGGTATATATTTTTATAACATTACTTGCATTAAATATTTAATGCCAAGCATCCATATGAAATATATTAAAGGTGGTTTTCCCCTAACCGGGCATAGTTACTACAACAGCTTAAACTGTTTTTAGCCAAATATCTTCCCTTTGTTGAGGGCGTTTGTGGTCTTAATGTTTGACAGGATTATGGGTTGATCCTCTTGTAAGCCCACATAATCAGGGAAGTGTTCCTTTTGTAATATAATGGTCCCATGCACTTGCCAGGTTTAGCAAGGAAATGGGATGTGTTGGCAACAATACTGGGTGGTCGATTAATGGCACACTTACCACAGGTTTAGGCTCACTGAAATACAAGTGTGTATGTATGTATGTATATATATATATATATATATATATATATATATATATATATATATATATATATATATATATATATATATATATATATATATATATATATATATATATATATATATATATATATATATATATATATATATATATATATATATATATATATATATATATATATATATATATATATAATTAAATGACAATTTTGACTATTGACACCTTGGTGAAACCTAAGTTGGTAACACTAGCTTGTTTATGTATGATAAGGTAATATAGTGAACAAGTATGGATTTGTTTTGTATAAAAGAGCTGTAGTGCCCTCTGGTGGCCATACTGCCGCTTTGAAAACCTGCATAAACTAAAGTGTATGACCCAAATTTCAAATGTATGACCCAAATTTCTTTACGATAGGTAGATAGGTCTACAAATCCAAACTAACAAATCATTACATGACTACAGCAGTACAATAAACATATTTTACTTTACAATGAATTATTGTACAGGATATTTTTTGCTGGAAAAGAAATGTACAAAGCAGACCTTAAATATTCTAATTTCCATTCCAACTACTGATGGACAGAAAAAAAAAAGAAAAAAAGAAGTCCCTTTCGAAGTGAAGCAATTTTTTTTTTTTTTTTTTTACAAACATCCAAAAATAGCATTAACAGGCATTTCTACTTAGTTGCAATGCATGCTAGTTATTCAAAAACACAACACCAGAGTCCAAGTCAATACAAAGCTGATGTCAGTTCAGAGGAACAAGAAAACCAAAAGAATCCTAAATAAATAAAAAAAGTGAGCTCTGAAATTCTGTACAAGACTTCTTAGAATATCAATGTACAAAACGATCACTTAAAAACCTTTGTAGCTTAAATTGCTGTTACAAATACACTTCTTCAAGCAAGTTGTCATTAGCGTACAATATCTGAACACTAATGCACAAACGTGGTCACTTCTGTTTCTGAGGTCTGGTGTAAGTGGAAACCCAAAAAAAGTCAACTGTAGGGGGAGGTTCTCAATTGTGTCAGTAATTAGTTTTTTTATAAAAACACATACAGTGAGATGTTTGAAAGTTTTTAAAATGCTACAGTATTCCGTTTCCTCTAAACATAGTCAAAACCCATATCTTCTTTCTCTTGGCACTCCACACACCATTTACACTGGTAGCAAAACTCAAATCATTTGCCAATACCTTTCCCAAAAGAAATCGCCCTTTTTCTGCCCTTCTAGTGGCTATTAGTGAAAGAACACATTTGTTACAATGCAGTTATTACAAGGTCCTGCTTCTCTTGTACCAGCACTTGAATTTGAGACTTTGGGCCTCATGCAAGAACCACTCTTATGAACGGATTCAATCTTAAATAGACAGAGTGATTTAAGAGAATGTGTGGAAATTACCAATTTTTAAAAGTATGAACAAAAATCATGGGTGATCCAGGCATGTCATATAAGCCATGTACAGGTATGCGTGTTACTGAAATCAACATATTTTTTGTTGGGATTTCACTGCCATATTTTGAAATGACAACTTACAATACAATTCAGCAGTTGCTCTAAAAACCCTCCAACAGATGCCTCAGGGTCTTTATGCAGATCACTTTTCAGGTAAACGCCCTCTGTTAGAACACCCAACAGGGTAACCTCACCTTCTGTTTAAAGGAATATATACTCTCGTCCATCTCTATGAGTGTCATGCTCCCCTGACCGCCACTTCTCATTTTAGGCATGGACTACTTTGTTTTTGGAGTTGAAATCTATATCAAACTGGGTCCACTAACACAACTAGAGACCCTGCTAAATTTGTTATGCGATTGTCTGATTTCCAACATCAGGACATGAAACTCCAGTGTGAAATTCTTTTTGTTTTACTCCTGGTGATGATTTTGTGAATGAAACTTGCCCACAAAAAGAGCTGAACAAGTTGCCTCATATAGCAATTTGGGTGCATTGATTATGCTAGTTATAAAACCTCACAAATTAACACGAGGCATTCATTCGTCTTTAAGTTTGTGCAGTTAAGAGAGTTTGCTGAATCTGACTTGGAACACATACATGTCTCGCATTGCCAGACCTACCTCCACAGCGCTGTGCCAGTGCTCGACTATAGTCTGGCTACATGCGTATCTTTTCTTGGGATAGGGTGAAAAATAAAAATGCTCTGGCTTGTTTGTATTTCTTTAAACCAAATCACAACCATCCTGGGCGGTGCTAAGCCCCAGATGCAGCGCAGTGCCCTTGCAAAATTAATAGCGGGGACGACATCCCAGCAATGTACATCTGTTGAGCCAGACTACGTACAGGAAAAACAAGTACAAAAAGTAAATGTTCTTGCATGAGGCCCATTCTCATGTATAAGCTTCATCTTGTGGCTGTCTGGGTTAACTTGACCAATTTCTACACACACCACAGTGACTGTCAGTGCCTTTCCATCAAAGCACCCTTAAGTCAATATACTGATGAGAGTAATGCCCACAGGCATTGTAATGGCACTTTGAACTCTACTGCCTTTGCTAACAAATGCTACTTTTTGGGTCTTTAGTTATATAAATGGGATCATTTTGAATAATTTTTCCCCCCCCTCAGATTTAACTTTTGCTTGAAGTGTAAAGAGCCCCTGATGACTCTTCGAGCCAGTAAATGGCCCCTTTTTAAGTATGCAGCCCTTTCCTCCCATGGCTCAAACCTGGGAGATGATGGTCTGACTGATAACTCCAATTCCCAGATCTGAAAACACAGACAGGCGGAACACAATTTACCAAACAAATTTATCAAATTTCAGGTCTAGAAAAGTGGACTGTAGGATCTGGGGTCATACTTTATTTGGATAGTGCAGATACTCAAATTACTTTTTTGTCACCTTATAGATTACTATCAATACTGCACTTTTAAAATAAAGTGTTCCTGATTTAGTTTTTTGCTTTTACATCAAGTGTGATCTCTAGAACCAGTCAGGCAGCACGTGGTGTTTTAGCTCACCCCTGTCTATAATCAGTTTTGAGGGGCTTTCTTTTGATTTGGGAAGACAGAGGGGAGTTTTGGGGCGCTCGTCTGTGTGTGTGTGTGAGAGACATGGTCAAGCGATGAGCCTCATGCGCCTTTGCCGTAGGGCCCTCCGTGCCGCTGATTGTGGTAAGAGCTAAAACCGGAGTTGGCGGACCTATAGGCTGAGGCTGGTGAGGCAGCGCCGCTCTCACTCTCAGACGTGTGACACTGTGGCAGTTCTTTCTGGCACGGCTCCATGGTAACGGCCACACCCACGCCGCTACGCCCTGATGTCATGTGTGTCACCTCCGACCAGGTGTCCTTCTCAGGGTCATAACACTCCACACTGTCCAGGAAAGTGTTTCCATCGTAACCTCCTGTAATTAAAACATCGACATTTTGTGTCATGAAAATAGGTCTCATATTTTGTTCAATGAAAACCCCAACTTCAGGAGATACACACACACAACACACAAACACACACACACACACACACACACACACACACACACACACACACACACACACACACACACACACACACACACACACACACACACACACACACACACACACACACACACACACACACACACACACACACACACACACACACACACACACACACACACACACACACACACACACACACACACACACACACACACACACACACACACACACACACACACACACACACACACACACACACACACACACACACACACACACACACACACACACACACACACACACACACACACACACACACACACACACACACACACACACACACACACACACACACACACTAATTTTTTAATAAAATCAGCGTCTTTTCAGTGTCACCATTCTTGGCTTTTATAATAGGTTTTCAGTGAGAGTTCAGTGCGAACTGAAAACAACGGACGTGAATAAATCTTGTTTCATGAGCACATCTTCATCTCCACAAAATTAAACTGAAAAACAAAAAGGCCTAGAGAAGAATATTCTCATTAATATTAGGAACAGGTGTATGAAGTTAGTTGGACTAACATTTGTTAGTTGGCCACTACCCCAATGGCCAAAGCAAATGTGGACTAAAATGATCCATGTGATTTGTGGCCTTGACATGAAATAAGTGCAATTTATACATTTTAGTTTGGTGATTTTACTCTCAATAGTTACAATACTACTCACCCAATACATAGATGAGTCCATGTAACGCAGTGACTCCCAGAGCACTGCGTCGGTGCCTCATGGAGGCAGCAAAGGTCCACGTATCAGTTTCCACATCATAGCGCTCCACCGTGTTCAGCTGGTTAGTGCCATCGTAGCCGCCCATCACAAAGATTTGATTCCCCAGTGCGCACACACCTGAACAGGGTCAATGGTTAGTTTATTTCATCTAGATATGATGAAACTAGTAAAAAGTTCCGCAAGCAAGTTCACTCCTGTTGAGTTCATGTAGTTTAAAAAAATAAATAAAAATATCACGCACACGCACGCACACACACGCCGCAAGTTTGCGGTAAAATGCACTTTGGTTGTCAAGGTCAAAACACTATATGTAGCAGCTGTGAATCAAATAATAAATTGCTTTCTAATCTGTGGGAAACACCGTTTCATGAACATGAAGACTCATTCTTAGCACCGCTGTGTACAAACTACAGAGAATGCTTATATGATAAATATCGCTTCCTTACCAGCTCCGGAGCGCACAGTGTTCATAGGGGCCATGGTCTTCCACTCGTCCCTCTCAGGGTTGTAGCACTCACAGGAGCTGAGCCGGTTGGCCCCATCGAACCCCCCTACGGCGTAAAGCAGCCGGTTGATGACCGCAACACCCACACCGATGCGCCGCGTCAACATGGTGGCTACCAGGTGCCACTGGTCCCTTTCTGGATCATACCTGCAGATCAGGAAAGATACACATTGATTTGTTTTATTGTTATTATTCTTCAAGGATTTACTTCCCCATTTGTTCCCCCACTCTGGAAAATCTAATTCCCCTATGCACTGCTAATCTGTGTCACTGCTGGCCCAGTGAGGACTGCAGACAGAAACAACTACCTCTTTTCACCTGCCATTAATGAACTTAACTGAGGGGGTGTAACAGAAGTTCATGCTATCCCCCAGTTTCATCCCTCTCTGTACAGGCACCCAACCAACATCTAGGAGTCCCTAGTAGAGCAACATGTACGAGAGCCCTTGCCTAAGCCCAAACATTGTTAATTTGTTTGCTAGGATGTTACTGAGAATTAAATCCACTGTCTTTGTTACACAGATCCATGTTCAGCAACTGTAGTCTGTGATTCCACTACACTGATAGGTCATATATACATGAGTCGTTACATGTCATTGTGGCATGCCTGGTTAATATTTGCCATTTTTGTATTGGGTACATCTTCAACTGTGAATTAAGACTATACATATATAAAATTCACTGTATTATACATCAAATTCACTGGATTAAAGATAACCTATCCTAACCTACCCAGGTTACTGATGGTGCCACAGGTTCCTCTCTGGGTTTGAGGCATGCCAACACAGCAGGACAAATACATTACACTTTGCGATAGATGAGCAATAAAAGGCATTAGGATGTTTAGCACATCCTCCTGCCTTTTATTGCTCATTAAAATGTACTGTATGTTGTTGCTGGCTCACTATTCAGACCAGCTGTCGAGAGGAAACTTAACAATCAGAAATGCCAGTTGTGAATTATAAACTGTGTGAAGGTAGTAAACTCAGTTTTGTTTTGATTATATTTAGTAGGACAAGTAGTGCATATGACAGCTCAAGAGTTGGAACACACGCTGTGGGTGAGCCATGACATAATTTACAGTTTAGTTTTATAACAAAAAAATGTTGCTTAAAGCTTCCTCGTTGAAGCTTTGTGTGAACTAAAAATATAACAGGAAGTGGAACAAAACAAATTAAGTTCCTTTAAGCTCTTGGGCACTTCTTGTCTAAATGCAGTTAACAAACCAGAGGATATGCCTGTATTATACGGCAGGTGTTACATATATTTTATTATTATCAGCAATAATGTGTGTTGTCTACACTGATGATACTTGTTAGCAGAATAAATTCAGCACGGGCTTTGGTCTCTTCAGGGAATTGTTGAAGATAATAAAATATCATTAAAAAGCTCCATTCATCTTACCTTTCAACACTATTGTGATGAATGCACCCATGTGATCCACCAACTGCATATATCATGCCATCGATAACACCAACTCCGATTCGGTTCCTGGGAACGCTCATCGGTGCACACGGCAGCCAGCAGTTGTTCATAGGATTGTAGCAGTCCAATGCATTCGAGTCCATGTTGCCATCAGGCGCGTTGTTTCTTCCACCTACAGCGTAGAAAAGCCCACTGATCACACAGGCTGCTAGGCCACTGCGTGGTACCTGCAGGTCAGCCAGCCTCAGCCAGGCTCCTGTACAGGGATTATACGCCTCAAGGTAGCTGAGAGACTGACGGAAATAACCCCCTGCTGTGTAGATGAGCTGCGGCACCTTGGGTGTTCGGCAAGAAATTACTTTGGTGGGTTTATGAAGGGTGAGGTCCTGGAAGATCTGGGCCAGGTAGTCTTTACACTGGGGGTCCCAGTCCAGAGACTGGAGCTGGGCCTGCAGGAAGTTGGGGGTGAGGGAGTGGCAGCGGACAGCCTGGAGTAACGCCTGGACGTACGGTCGCCGGTTCTCCCGGTCGTAGCGCACCCAGGCCACACATGCCTGGAAGACTTCGGACTCACAGCGCACATTGAGCTCATCGCGGCTGATGAGGGTGACCAGCTGGCAGTGGGACAAGTTGAAGAACTCCTCTTGGGTTGCCACCTAGGGACAGGAGTAGGGATGCCAACGTTTAATAACTTTTTATAAGACAAGCGCTCCGATCAATTAAATATAGAGAAGGAATCCAAATAAATGCATACTCAAGTGTCTATTGCAACTACATAAATAGTAATTGCAAAAGGGTTCTCGACTGTTGTAGAAAGAAGTGGCTGATCTTTAATGCAATATCTACATGGCCCATTATCAGCAACCATTCATCCAATGTTCCAAAGGCGCATTCTGTTTACTATTCTGATATCATTTTAAAAGGCTAATTGAGAAAACATTGGAGAACCCTTTTGCAATTATGTAAACACATAATATAATCTAAAAACTCCTGCCCTGGTTTTAAAAAAAAAAAAACCACACACAATGCAACTGATCTCAGCTGGTATTCTATCTATAATGGAGTGGAATGGAAATTTCTAAGTGACCCCAAACTTGACCGGTAGTGTATATAACATCGGTATAGTCATTTTAATGCAGAAATAGACATATCTTTAATCTGACGATTATTTTCTCAGTTGATAGATTGATCATTTGTTCAGTAAAATATCAGAAACTTGTGAAAAATGCTACGGTTTCCCTAAGCCCAAGGTGACATCGTCAGAAAGCTTATTTGGCTGAACAACACTCCAAAACCCAAAGATATTCAGTTCAGTCACATGAGACAAAAAAAATAAAACACACCACACAGAAAAACCCTCATTAGTGAAAAGCTGGAACATACATATGTTGGACATTTCTGCTTAAAATAGTTGCAGTAGCTCAATCAAATAAAACTTGTGAAAGACGGATATTAACTGACACATCTGTGATTCAGTGAGCTGCCTAACCTGCCTCTGCCCTGTTTCTTTATCCACTTAGAGATCAGTATTGAGAGTCTTTTCATTTCTTTCGTGCTGCACAGGTAAACCCACATACTACTCATCATGAATCATAGCTTGCATTCTTGACATTCATTGCACAAAAGGCACGAGCAAGTGGTTTGAAGCGGAAAAGTCAACCAGCGGAAACCCTAGTGAAACAAGTGAAACAGAATTTACTCACACCACAACTAGACCCTTTTTAACACAAAGCCCCATGTGTAGAAATGACAAATATATAAATAAGTAAAAAAAAATAAGAAAGCTGTATTTCCTTTTTCAGTCATTGGCTGTGCTGATGCAATTATGACAGGTCACTGTTTTAGCAGTAGAACTATGATTAGTTATTCTAGATCATACTAACGATAATTTCCCCTAGCTGGGGTTTATTTCTTGGTATTTGTCATACCGCCGCATTTCCTTTCTGTATCTACACTGTCAACTATCAAATGAAACAAAAAACAAAGCCAAAAGATAATCTGATAACAGACAAAACAAAGGTGGCGTCATTAGAAACTCCGCTGAAGCTTTACCTGGCTGAAGTTCATGTAGATATATTCACGGGCCTTCTGGTGGAGCTCCGTGCAAGCGATCTGCTCGGCAAAATTGGCGATGCCGATGGCGTTGCTGGGGTCGAGCTGCTGGACGAGGAAATCACAGCAGGCCTTGACAACACTGTCTATCTGGTACATGACCGCACCGTTCATCACGTGAATCACACACTTCTCCCCCACAGAGATGCTGGCTGTGTAAGCAAACTCTATCAGTCGGTCCATAACCTGAAGGAGGGAGGGAGAAAGAAAGGTTGTGGTAGAAAAGGAGGGAAAGAAAAAGGGATGAAGAGGGATAGGGTTGGGAGAGAGGGATGGAATAAGGCAGAGAAAAAAAAAAAAAAGTCAATGGGAAATAAAGGAGGAAAAAAAAATAAGGCTCTGATGCAATCTATATCTGGTCTATTCATTTTTCCAGACCGATTGGCATCTCATAATCTAACAAGAGTTAGATACTGTGTCCATGTGGTTATCTACATGAGCTTTGTAAACATCCAGAGTAAGTAAAGGAGGTCAACCTAAGTAAAGCCACATTTTACAGTACATGTTTTTAGTGAGTATACATAAGGCCCACTTTGAAAAAAGAATTTTCATGTAGACTTGATTTTTTAGTTTTTCCATTTCTCAAATTTGAAACATTATGTCTATGTACAGTACATTACTGCATATTACTGTTCGTTTATTCTGATAATGATACTGAGGTTTAATTGTTTGCCATGGCAAGAGGCGGAAATCTATAACTTAAACACTTGTTAATGCTAGAATATTGGTTTTATTCCTGTTTGGTAGGGCTGGGTACTGAATTCAATACTTTTTAGGCACTGACTAAATTGCCCCTAAAGTATGGAGTTTTGGAAAAATGCCTCGTCATTCAATACCCAAGGTGTAAATCTCATCAGTGTCAGTGAGCCAATAAGCATGCAGCATGCTTCTACCAAAATCTGATCATGCTGCTGGTGATTGGTTGTCTAATGTTACACGTCATAGAGGCAGGCAGGAAAAACTCTACGTTACGCACAGAGACGGGGCTCACGTAGCAGGAGCTGAAAAATAAATAGAAAGATTTGTGCCGAAATGTGTACTGTTGCAATTTCTTTTTGTTTCATAAAATTGGTATTGAAAAAAGTATTGTTTAGGAACTGGTACCGAAGTCACGGTATTGGTAACAGTGTCGACATTTTTGGAACGATACCCAGCACTACGGATTAGTACTGTAAAAACATTGTTTTGTGCTTGAAAACAATATTGTAGATATTATGCCATTACTGTCAAACAAATAAAAATGCAATTATCTGATCTTTTTAATGATCATTTTTGTGATGTCTCAAAATATGTCACACCCCGCACATTTCACCTTAAATCACGTTTAATGATCTGTAAGTGGGATGGCGTGTCAAATCAAATAGAAAGATTTTCATCGACAAATGGTGACATCTGACTCACCCTGGGATGGATCCCCTCGATGGGCACCGACTCCATACCGCACTCCTTCAGGCCGTTGGTGAACATGGCCCTGAAGACCGGGGACGAGGAGGCCAACACCACCTTGTGAGCCACAAAATCCACCGCCTCCAGGTCTTTGTAGCGCACGCGCAGCGTGACGTCGCACAGCTGACGCTCCAGGCGCAGCTCGTTCATGATGGCGAAGGCGGCCGCCGTGTGGCTCTCTAGCGTGTAGCTGAAGACACGGTGGCCGTTGCGCGTGGACGGAGTCACCAGCGCTTTGCATTCTGTCATGCACTCGGTCATTTCCTACCCTGTCTCCTCCTTCCTGGTCTCTTTCTCAAGAAAAGCAAGCGGTGTTATGGGGCATCCTTGCACCATGCGCAGGCGTGGGTGAAATAAAAGCCGAAGTTTGAACTGACACTTGGCACACGGCTTAACAGAAAGCTCCGGGCTCTCCTGGGTACGCCTGATTTTTGTTTGTGTGGAAGAGTTCACGTTTAAGTCGGATTTATGTGGAAATGGAGGATTTCCTTGCTCTGTTCAATACTTGAGTCCAGACATTCTGCTCGTTATGGCATTACCAGAGACTTCTACGTGAGCTGCCAGTCATAGCTGGTTGTACTCTTACATGTTGCAGTTCCAACATAATCAGAATGTCTTGAGTTCAGGATTCTTCTGGCTTTGGCAGAGGGGTTAATAATAAACTGAATAAGAGGTACAGAATGTTTTTATGACTGTACAAACTGAACAAGCGCAAGAGTCAAAGGAATTGAACATTAATCTAAATGCTTGCCAGATTCACCACAGGTGCTGCTCAGTCTTGCATATTGAGTACTCTAGCGATGGAAAATAAGAGTCCGATTTACTGCTTCATGAAAAATAGGTAATAATTAAAGCTCCCTTCAGAGTGCTACACTGCAGATTCAGATACTCTAGATGAGGCAGGAGAAGGCTTGTCAACTCCGAAAGGACAAAAAAAACAATAACAGGGTCGAGTGCCAAAAGTGTCGTAAGCGTAAGTTGGAACCCTTGGGAATGGGGGAGGTGTTCAGTGGCTTTCTCCGGAGACGCCTTCCTTGAGGTTGTCCAGCTATGGAATTTGTTTGCACTGCTGTGTTTACCAGGAAGCTTTGGCTCAACTGACAACTGAAAGGAAAGCGGGAGAGGGATAGTAAGAGTGTATGTATATACTGTACAGTGTCAGTCACACTTTCAAACAATTTATAACAGTCAATTAATCCTGTCACTGTTAAAATCTGTGTACACATCGATGCACTCGTCAGCTAAATGCTGACAAATACATTGTCTTAAGTAACAAGTGGCACCAGTCGGTCTCTACCAACTTACACAGCAGTAAGTTTATGTACGCAAAAAGACTATCATCATGCCTTTCACACCCATGGTGTTTTCTTCCTGGAACAGTTCAGTGGGGTCAAGGCTTCCTCCTTTTTATGATGATTGCCCTTCTTTTAGTCATGTTTAGCTCATTTTAAGTTAACAGTTCCTTACATTTAATCGCAATTTGTTACTTACACATCTTAACCCAAGTGTTGCACTACTAAAGAGTCTTCCAATTTTAGCAAACAAACAATGCAAATGAAAGTGATCATTTAAGGAATGGCGAGGCAGTAATGTCTGTTTTGAAGGACGATGGAAGGACTTAAATTAGGCTTGAATTTAGCTGGCCAGCTTGACAGACTTTTCCCTCTGTCCTGTGACCAGTCCAGCTGGAGGTTGAAACAGAGGGAACGGTTTGTGCACCAGCTAACAAAGCAAAGTACACCCTTACTGATTCTTACTCACAACAGGCACATGCAAACATTTTGAAACACAAACATGACAATTTAAACAGCTTTTAGTCAAAAAACAAAAAAAAAAAAAAAAAAACACCATCTTTCAATCAGAATCAAGAGCTTTACTTCAAGAAATATCAAACAATTACTGCAGCGGAAATGAACTAGAGGGATGCTGCCAAAAATAAAATGCCTTTTTCTATCAATCTAACTTCTTTCCAGAATAACTATACTGCCTGACAATGACATACAGTACAAAGAGCAGCAAACAGTCGCTAATTGTCTGTCCGGTATTACTCAGCAACAATGCTGCCGTGAGTGTTCAGAGTTATATCACAAAGTACCCATTAGGTTGTGCACACACAGCAATCACTACTTGAAGTTGTGATAAGAGGACGCAGTGCACAGGCTACGCCAATGCTCTTTAATTAGTTAAGAATAAGCAATAACAAAATATTTTAATATTATCCACATACTGTATGGTGACACGTCAGGACATGTGGTCCAACATGCTGCGATTCTGACTTACTGTCGTGTTTTTCTCCCTCTAGGTTTCTGGGTGAAATAGTTTCACAGGAGAACATAATAAACCGGCAGACAGAAACTGCTCACTGACAAACAGGCTACCTCAGTGTACGCTTGTACCTGCTGCATATCTCTAATAATTCATGCAATTAATATACTGTATACAGTAGCATTCTCAGGTATGACATTAAAGGCTGATTCTCTTTTGAAAAAATAAAAATATAAAAAAAAAAAAAAGGCAGATGTTCCCTCTTTTAATGCTAAGTTGAACAAACAAGCAGTGCCGCACAGGCTAGTTTGGTTTAAACTGCCCAGAGTAGAAGATTAGAAGTAGAAACAAGTATTCGTTGCTGAATACAACTCCATTAATGCTGAAACAACCACTCAATGTATTTGTTTTGATAAATCATTCATTGTTTGAATCATTTTCCAAGGAAAATCTTTTGAAATTAGCTGGTTTCATTTTCTCAAATGTGAAGATTAGCGGCTTTTTTGTTTTATTGGATGTAAAAAAATAGGACTGGGTGATAAGGCCAAAATCTTCTATCATGATATAGGTCATTTTATATCTCGATATTGATATAGCAGTTTTTCCCCTAATTGTACAGGAAGCCCAGTCAAAAATAACGCCAAATATTGATTGCGTTTCCCCTATATTCTTTCTGAGTGGCACACCGCCATAAACTGCAGCAACGCACTGGCCGGAGTCCATTAATGAGGCAACTGTCTGTGGTTAGTTCAAGTCTGGAACAGCAGGACAGTCGAGTGCTAAACTGTCAGGTACAGAGAATATCTAATAATCGGTTTATAGAAATCGATGATGCCGTTTTGCCCCCATTGTTCTCTGAAAAGTTTAGGATGTAATGTAGCATTTTATGTGGAGGGAGCACTACGGTGGACTCCGTAATAAAAAAATAAAAAAAATAGCCTTTTAGATTGTTAAATCGCTTATAATGAAATAACGGTAGGAACAGTGACATTTTCTTTTGTCATAAGTGCAGTGTGGTAGATCCAATTCATGCCGATGTGAAAAGATTTTTAAAAAAACTGATAAATATTAAAGAAATTTTAAAGGCTTAAATGTAAATTGACATTTGAAAGCCAACCAATGGTAATTTTTATTATCGATTTATCTACAGGTTATTTCCTCTATCAAATCGAAAAATAGCCACAACAGTGTATTACTTTATTCAGTTGACAATTATATACATGGGCCCTATTGATGTAAAAACAGAGAAAACAGCACATCACAATTGAGAAGCTGGTTAAGAAATGAGAAAACAATTTACTTAACAAGTGATACATTTTCCAGGTAATTACTTTTGTCAATCAACTAATCGATTAATTGACTAATGTTTCAGCTCGGCTAATCGAGTTACAGCTCTAAACTTGGTACACATTTAGAGGTAACATCAGTGTTTACGGTGAAACCTATGATACAAACTCATACTCTCTCACAGTGTTAAGCGATGATAGATAATAGTAGGCCTAATATGTAAATATATATTGAACAATTTCTCAGCCCTTGGCGACTCTCTCTAACACCTTCAAGGACCCCTGGTAGACCCTGCTGCACCCTAGTTTGGGAACCACAGTTCAGGCCTGCAATTCTTGGATGCCATTCAGCAGGGATTGCGCAATAGCTGGAGTGACTCGAACTTTAAAGTTCCACGTAAAGTAGCCTAAGAGTTACGCACAATCACGGGTGTTTAACTTGTTTCATGGGCATTTTGGCAAAGAGCTTCACTCGGTGTTTCATCCTGAACTCCTCACCGAGCAAACAGTGGAACTGGTTGTACCAAAATATGACCCAGAAGACCAGTCAGTCCTTACATAAACCCAGATGGAATTAGATTTCCGCGCCATCCCTCTGACATTAACATCATTCACACAAAGCACAGTTTCCCCTTCGGTCCAACGGTGATCATTTCTGCGCTTGTTTTGATCAAAAATAATCCAGCGCTGGTATGAACCGAAAATCAGGGTAACACAGATGAAGAACAGCCGATTAAATCCTCAGTTTGGTTTATGACGAAAAGTGAAACCAATGTATTCATGACAAACAGCCGGAGACACCACAAATGACAAGTTAAACGTTTCGGAAATAGAGCTGACAGCAAAATAGGCTCCTAATAATAGACAGCGGCATAACGGCGGCTGTGAGCCGTAGGTACAAGAATGCTAACAAAGCGCTATCGAAATATATTGCTACAGCAAGCTTTCAAATATGCCATGATTAGGCCTACACTTCGTATTAATCAATACTGATAGCTTAAATCTGTAATAAAATAAACTCACGTTGTCTAGTTCAATTCCTCCATCGCGGTCTGCCGAGCTGTACGCCACATAGGAAGGTGGGGAGAAAGCTGTACTCACCGTGACTAAGCATTGTACCGGCCTCCTCTCGCTTTCACAATAAGAGCCCGCCTCCAAATCGCTGGACCCGCCTCCCTTGACAAGTAAGTAGAAGTGATATCCGTCCCGAGGAAGGGGGGCTTTTATTGAGAAGGACTTCTCCGAGTGAAGGGAAAGCGAGGCCAATTATTGGCTGGTTGCCAAAAACTGTAGCTTCGACGTCAATCAAGTCTGTTACAAATAATACAAATAGGCTACCACCTGCGTGATACACTCGTCACGTGTGTCCACTGAAGCTACTTTGTGACGAGTTGGAAACGTTATTGCATAATGGAGAGTAAGAGTAGCCTAAATCTTAGTACAAGTAAGCTAAAAGAAAAATACGTAAATCAAATTCAGTATTAGGCAGCGTGAATACAATTAAAAAATTCAAACAGGAAATTATTAAAATGCTATTGTATAATGGCGTTAAATAAAAACATAATGGTTATCAAGAGGCATGGCTATACGACCCTTAATTACCTCAACCCAAATTGCTCCCTCTTTGTATGTGTAGATCACCTTGCTTTGCTTGTCAAGTCCCCCCCACCTCCACACCACCACCACCACCACCATGTTTTTAAATGGCTCCTACAGAACATATCAGCTTGAGCGAAATGTGCTCCAGGCAGGTGCTGACACACCAGTAATGTGTCCTCCCTCTTGCAAAATACGTAATTCAGGTCAATACAGTAGTAGATTTAACAGCATAGGCCTACTCTATTCTGGCAAACAGCCACAAGGTGGCACCAAAAGCCAACTGTGTCATTGCAGGACCCATTTCAAGTTACTGGCCCAAAAAGATCACAAAACAGTTTTAATCATGCAGAAGTGAGCTGCCAGTCATTATATGGTACACTAATATAAAGCTTTGTTGAGCCCCATTGCCAGATTTCACAGCTGATTATCTGTAATAAATCATGCTTAGATCACATCTCTGCTCCCTCTGGGTCAGAAATTAATGATGAAGCATCAACACTAATGAAACATCCTTAATATGATAGGACAAGTCTTGAATCAGTATTCGCCATTAATTCCCAAGCTGAGCAATGACTCTGCCCTCTGTGTGTGTGGTCCCAGTAAGAGGAATCAGGTGAGGTTAGCCTTGGGGCACCAAATGGTCATGCGTCAAGCTGCCTGTCTGCACATCATGCATAGGCTGTTTAAGCTGCAGGATCCGTTTTGTGATTTACTTTCATCTATGTGTTTTCCATTTATCAAGTTGACTACACACGTTACTACTCAGATTTTCCCCAAATCTCTGCTGGAGCAGGGAGCAGTACAGCATGTATCTGCACATCTGTAATACAAGTCTGTGACTGGGACTGTCCTTGGCGATCACAACAGATGACTTATGACCTCTACCTGTCCAGCTTGTTGTATGATTTCAGCACCCGGGAGGAAGCTGGGGGCCAGGAAAGATTCCCTGACATGTTGACCTCTATCAGCAGGCACAGTGCTGGTGGATACAGCAAACATCTGGAGGAACACTGGGACCCAAACAAATAATTTCAAAGGTATCCCAGTGCCATGTGGTACCTTTTATTGTAGATAACTATGTCTTTGGGGGTTAAATAAAAAATGAAACAACTATATAATTTGTCAGGATACCTGTTTGGTACCACTAGACGTTGCTATGCACTTAAACAAACAAATGTCTTTGAGTTCCTTTTCGCATAATCATTTTCCTGTAAGAGGTGTGAAAAGTTGTCCCCAAATAGATTACTGCACATACACTGTTTGCACATGCTAGAGGAAATAGAAGAAGTTGAATTAACAGCCTGTTGAGTTGTTTCTGTCTACAGAAGGTGCAGCTTGCAGGGAGCAAAAGCCAGCTGCATGTTATCTATCTCTGTTTTAGCCAGGATAAGCGTGAACAGCGGGAGTGAGTGAGGTGGTGGCCAATCTCACCCACAGGTTGACAGAATTTTTAAAAAAAGTATTTAAAATAAAAGGCGCATTGTGTGGTGCTTGAGCTGTCCTGAGACATGCAGAGCTTGGAGAAGAAGACTGTATCTAGGCCAATGCCATTACCAGATGTGAGACAAGGGGGCTGACTTCCTGTGGTGCTTCTTCAAGAACAGTTCTTCCATTCACACAACCTCAGAAATATACACAGATACGCACAGTGAAAACAAACCAAAAACTCTTCTGAATACTTTAAGAAAACATTTTATTTCTTTTATGAAAAGAAAGGTAAAGTTGCCTTTTCTTGTAACAAAATAGATATAATTTACAATACAGATGATATGAAAAGTCTTCAGAAATACAAAAAGTTCACTACATGAATTACAGTACAAAAAAAGCACACTTCCTCATTCATGAATTAAGGTGTGGAAAGACTGCACTAAAAATCATCTTTATAAAAAGATGGATGTCATTTCCTAATAAGAAAAATTCAATACCTTAAACTAGAGATCTTTAACAGGGGGTCTGGGGCACCTAGGGGGTCCTCAGAGTGACTGCAGGGGGCCCACCAAATTGTTGTTAATTTTTTGAAAGTTTTTCATTACAGAAACATACTTTGCACATTTATAACATGAGACCGGTGCGTCGGAGGGGGATAAGTAAGTCAAAAGTTGCAAAGAAACTCCCGCACACTGTCTAACTCGTTTCTTTGTAACTTATGAAAGTTTTTTCAAAAATTAAAATGTGAAAAAAAATACATTGATGATTGATTGACAGGCCACACTTACAGAACCAGTTAATCCTAAGGATTCACTGTGCAGCATAAAAACATGATTTATAAAATCATACCAACAATTATTTTAATAGCTTAGTATTCTATGCACTAAAAAGGTAAGTATAAAGGCTTTAGGCTGCCCCAACGTTAATGTAGGCCCAGTTTAATATGCAACTTCATTTTATGCAATATATGTAGTAGGGGGTCCCTGATCCTTCTCTCTTTCAGTTATGAGGTCCTTGGCTTAAAAAACGTTGAAGACCCCTGCCTTAAACTATAACTCGGAAATATTCTGTTAACAAGATGGATAGCGAAGGTATTGGATATTGGATTAATTGCACTGATTCCGCATGATTTAGCTTACAAGTGCAGGCACATTCTTGTCCTCTAACGTCCTGCAGCTTGATGATGATGATTAATTACATCTATAACTTTATTTGCAAGTTGAAATAATAATAATTGATTTGGCTTATAATTACAAGTGATGCAATTGCAGCTGATTTGGTTTCAGTTAAACTATCAGCATGTCATGGTGGAAAGAAAGACTTTTTTGTTACATCCGTCAGTTAATCACATTACATGATGACATTTTGTTGTTTATGTTGCTGTTGCAGTTTTCCTGAAGATGCCAGACTGACATTTAAAAAAATTGGACTTTCCACTTGGTATCAGATAGGTGAACCATCTGTCATTTCAAAACAGTGGGGGGATTTTAAGGCTGCGCCTACCTCCCACAACTATGCCACAGCATTCTTCGCTCTCTCTTTTGTGTTTTTTTTTTCAGTTTCCATCTAACTCTCCCTGCATCACGTTCACAGATATGCGGAGGGGTGCTCCGCATGATTTTATCTTAACAAATCTAGCACACCTTGGGCCTTCGAACCAGCGAAACCCAGGTGTCTGCAGATGCACAGATTAGACCTGTTAGTGCTGTATTCAAGGCCCTTCAATAAGAAACTGCAAAAAGGGCAAAGCCGACCACACCATTAACCCAGAAAATGTTTTTTCAGTCATGAGTCTTTGGGTTTTCAGAAGTCTCCTTCCAAGCTAAGACACAAACTACAGAACCACAGGAAAATTTAATCTGAGACTGTTTTTCCATTCATTGTGATATTTCAGTGCAAATTAGTTAAAGGGACTCATGTCTTGCATATACTCATAAAAAGTACTGTATGTTTGCTTGTTCACATTTGAGTGGCATCCTTATAGCATTTTGTTTTTTTCATCTCACAATGAAGTTCAGCACTACTCTTAAACTGTCATAGTGATTTGTCTAAACGTGATTCTCTTGTGCCTTAAATATTTCATACGCCCTTTGTTCCTGGCTATGCTCCAAATTGGAGAAAACCAGAACTTTTTCCTCTCTGGAGAAGATGTCCTCTGTTTAGTGGGAAGCCCATTCACACAAAGTCCTTATGACTTGAAGAGTTTGGGGTAAAGGGCCTTAATAGGCGATGGGGTGGTGATAATGTTCCCAGAGGAAATGGTCGTCTCCGGTCCCCCCTCTAACTTCTGGGATGCCACCTCAGTTTTACTGAAACTGCACTCCAGGAATGGCATCCCAATCTTCTTCACCTGGCCATCTCTGGTCATCAGACACGGCCGACAGAGCAGCCTCAGAATAGCTCTCCTCATGTCCTTACTGGTCAGAGTATAGATGATGGGGTTGAGGAGCGAGTTGACCATAGCTACTCCCAGGAAGTAATCAGCCTTGTAGAGCAGGCGACAACTGCGGGTGGGGCAGAAAAAATCCAGGAGGAGGAGGACAAAGAGGGGCAGCCAACAGACGATGAAGACTCCTAGCACAATGGTGACTGTCTTGAGCAGGGCAATGTACTTCTGCGACTTCCTCGCTAAGCCCTTCTTCATGCTACCTGACAGGCCCAGCCGCTGCCGCTGCGTGTTGGTGCGGACAATGCGAAAAACTCTGGCGTAAAGGACCACAATGGCCAGGAGCACAGCACTGAACACAGACACGCAGCAGAGGATGTAGCTCTTGGCATAAAGCGGGAGAACTATTGAGCACTGGTCCAGTCTGTGGATGCAATTCCACCCCAAAATTGGGAGGACCCCCAAAAATCCTGCCAGGGCCCAACTTGCACCAATCAATGCCAACATCCGTCCCCGCTTTGCCCCATGGTATGGCCTCATAGTCACCATAGTAACATGGCGTTCAATTGCAATGGCAAGCAGACTAATAATAGAGGCAGCCAGAGTGATGAAGACCCCTCCCTCCCTGAGGAACCATAGCAACGGCGTCAGTTTTAAAGTATTAGCTCCGGACATGATGATGTTGGCCATATATGTAATCCCAGCCAGAAGATCAGATAGGGTCAGGTTTCCCAGCAGGTAATACATGGGCAGGTGGAACTTCTTGTTCCTCCAAATGGCGATAAGAACCACAGCGTTCTCCAGGACAATAAGGAGACACACCACCAGGAACGCAATGCCCTCAGGTTTGAGTCCTTCGCGGTAGCGGTCTTTCTGCAGCTTGCCGGTGTAGTTGTAATGCTCCACAAGGACAGAATTGTCCTGGTACTCCCAGAAGAATTGCAAGTAGCCTGGAGAGGAGGGAGTAGGGTAGGTGGGGAATATGGGTGTAGCAGGGGGAGTCCATGCATGAGCAGATCTTGAAGCCTCCATGCTTTGTTGCTTTTCTTCTATTCTGCATGCAGTCAGTGGCTATAAAGTCATTTTTGTTCACATGCTTTTCGCAGTTGGAGCTGTGAAGAATTTGCCCAAGTACAAAAAAGATACACAAAAAATGTCTGTGCTCCTTAAAGAAAGAGAGGGATTACATGAAGTTGATACAGTGTAATCCACCAGAATCCCTAGATGTTTCCTGCCAGGAGACGGTGCTCTTGAGCTCTGTTTGTCCTGGTTAGAGGGTCCAGACGCTGCAGAAAGACATGGTAAAAACATGAAAACATTTGGAAAGAAAAGATGCAGACCCACTGATATCTCAAACCATAATCCTTAAAGATTAACTTGAAAACATCACACTTAATTCAATTAAAGGAAGTGAGTGAACATGTATACATTTTAAAAGGAGTAAGTTATGTTACACTGACATTAAAGACATTTAGCCACATAAAATGCAATCGCAGGCCGGTGATGTGAATACTGAAACAGTCTACAGTATGTCTCACATTTCTACTTTTCTGTGACATTTGAGTAAAAATTGTGATGATATGAAACTGTTATGACCTTATGAATGTGATACTATCGTCCAAAAGGACAGAGGGATACTTTTAATGTCAAACAAACATTTAGTCTTTCCAATTGTGTTTAAAGTGTACATCAATCACTGTAAGGTTGTTAGACAAGAATCATCACAACATATGCACTTAATTTGGCACACATGCAGCAGCTTTCCCCCCCAGCATCACCATTTCACTTTTACAGTATAAATGAAGCGTGTTTGAAGTCTCCCACACATGCAAATACACTTTAATAGCATGCCCAAAGTTTATGACATTTGGCAAACTGTAATCATGACTACACTGAAGGTTGTGGTTGAATTATTTTAGCTTACATTGTTATTGCTGAGAACAATCAGGGGTGATTAGGGTTGCATTCCTGAGTCTCTGTCGTGTGAGGGAATGGTTTTCTCGCTTCTTGAGTCATATGTTAACATTTAACAAATGGTCTGGAGGCTTTAACTCATTCAATCTGTTGCCAAGAATTTAGGAAATTAATATAACTTGTTCATGTTGGTGCAAACAGCTGAGCATAGAATGGATTGAAACTATGCCATGGATAAAGATATGAATGAGATCATGAATGAATACTTGTATCTCAATGTCAATTATCCATCATGCGAGAATATGTATGTTATAATCACAAGAATCAGCATTTGTGTTTAGAATAATGATGAGATTTTTCTTTAAAAAAATACTGACTTATTTAAACAATTTAAAACAAACAAGTTTTCTTTTTGTGACTTTTGCCCCATATACTGCTTATTAATTTGAACATTACGGTGAAATAAAAACCAATCACAAAAAATCCTCTAAAGTAAAAAATAAAATATTTGTTTCTCCTAACATTCTGTTCTGTATAAACATGACACAATGCAATCATATCTATTACATCTATCCCATATTGCATCAGAATAAAAAAGAATCACAAAGAAATTACCTTGAAATTGATGTAATGTTGCCCTTATCCTGCACTTCATCTGCTTTTCAGTGAGGGGAATCCAAACACGAGCACCAAGTGATTCACAGTCAAACTGACAAAGCAGAGGGAGTGAAGTAAGACCAGTTGAAACACGCTAAAGGGGGTTGGTCTTAACCCAAACTCTCTCTCCCCCTCAAATTCTCTCTCTCTCTCTCTCTCTCTCTCTCTCTCTCTCTCTCTCTCTCTCTCTCTCTCTCTCTCTCTTGCATACATTAACACACATATATAGCAAAAGAAAATTATCCTGGCTTCACACTTTAAGATCTTTTCATAGTGATTGACAGATGAGCTGCAGTGATCATTACATTATATCATTGATGCCCGTCAGTGTAATCAGTGGCTCTGATTACACAGCCACAACAGTTGCAGCCCTGAACCCCAAATTGCTCCCGATGCTGCGCCATCGGTGTTTAAATGTGTGTGAATGTTTTTTTGATGAGCAGGCGGCACGTTGCAGGGCAGCTTCGGCCACAGTGCGTGAATGGTTCCTGTACTATGTAAAAGCACTTTGAGTAGTCATCCAGACTAGAAAAGCGCTTCATAAATACAGTCCATTTACCTTACCTGTGTACAATGATAACATGAAAAGTAGTTAACTTTGCTTACATAGGCCCCCTCCTCAAACTTTCCCTACAATTAGGTAAATGTGATATATACATGCAATACACAGTGTGTTAGCTACAAGAAGACTACATGTGTTGCCATTGTCATCAGCTGCTGAAGAGGAAACATTTGCAAGACTGCAGAAACATCAGAAAGTGAACTGAGAACAATCCATATTACATCAAATTATTATATTAAGTGCCTTTCATTTTCAGGAGTCCATGTGTTCAAATAAACACCAGTTTCGAAAGAAAGAAATAAAAGCTGCTATTGTGCTGTTCAACCAGTTTTGGAAAGACACGGCTCAGTAGCAATTCCCCAAACTTCCTGAGCCAACTGAAATAGACACTAAGCTTTTGTTTTTCTCGAGTTTAGATTTATTGCTCCCACGATTATCTATTTTATAACCCCCTACTTATGCAGCCAGGGAATTGAAGCAAATCCGATTCACATGGTTTATGTCGCAATGATGGCATCCCAATTCCCAGAGCCTGTCAATGAGATTGCAGCGTGCTTTGACACGCTTCAGCGGCTCACCTGCTAAACCTCCCCTGCAGGGCGTGCAGAGGGTTTAGCAGGACAAAATAAAGCAGGGGAGAGGTACACTGTATGAACCGCAAATAAAACTTTTACTTGTATTTTGAATGTTTCAAAGCCAATGATTGATATGATGACATGTTAACACACAAACCCACCTGAACACATCCGAAAAATCAGTGACTTTGCATGTGCTGAGACACCTATTTGCTCTCCTTACCCACAGTGTTTTGACAGTTGGAAATCCTGCTCTTTATCCGGATGTTGCTCTGATACGTTACACTACAGGGTCTGTTTGACTATTAAAATGGAGGTTTCCTTCAACTAAACCTGTTTTCTGTTTGATTACCTGGTTTAGCTGAGGAATTCTCCGGCTCCTTTGTGTACATCTGTGTCTAAATGTGGAAGATACACAAGCATATTTCTTTCTTTCTTTCTTTCATTTCACTTCATTTCACACCTCTTCTATATTTCACTCTGACTTTCGTGTTTGTGTCTGACAGGGTCAAGTGACTGTTTTTCGGGCTCCTGAAGTGTGACTGCTGACATATTGACGCACATTAACGAATCAACAGATCAAACATTACCGTCACAATACCCCCGAGCCAACTTATTGAAAAGATGCTTGGAACTTTGCATCAAAATAGCAGTTAAAATGGGATCAGTCCGTTGACTGGCATAAAACCATGAACTTCCTCATCACAAACGACGACTACGGCCTAAATTTGCATCACTGCATGCATGTGTATGTGTTTGAGAGGCGGGTAAAGGACTTGAAGTTTGAAGTCTGTGTCTGTGTCTGTGTCTATGTCTGTGTCTGTGTCTCTGTGTGTGTGTGTGTGTGTGTGTGTGTGTGTGTGTGTGTGTGTGTGTGTGTGTGTGTGTGTGTGTGTGTGTAGAGCAGGACAGCGGAAATAACACATCACCCCATCAGCAAAGTACTACTTCCCATTAGTGGTTGTTATCTATGTAGATGTGTGTGTGTGTGTGTGTGTGTGTGTGTGTGTATAAATGTTACATGTTTCACCCATACTTCCCGCAGTCTACACCGCTGTGGGTAGGAGGGGAACCTTTCAGGAGATCATTAAAGAGAAATATCCTGTCAGGGTGAACACAGAGGCCTCACATCAAAGCCTCAGAGAGAAACAGGGGTCTGACACAAAGGATGCGTAGTCTAACAGACAGATAGGACTCACACATCTCTGCACAGGAAGGAAAAGCTGTCCTCTTTCATCTTTTCTACTTGATCATTCATGTGTTACTCAGTCTGTTTTCCTGTAACTGTTTCCTTCCTTCTTCTGTATTACACTTTTCATGATTGTTTTCATTCCGCACTCAAATTTTCACCACACATTCACTCTTCTTTATGCTCCATTTTCTGTGCAGCAACAGTGAAAACACACTCCATGTGGATGTGGCATTCTTAACGTATGTTTTTGACCACACACACCACTGTGATGCTGACTGCTTTTAGCTGAGCCTGCTCCTCTTTGGGTGTGGATGGAATGTTGACCTTGATGGACCAGTTATGTGACCGACAGGACCTGTTTGCAGGAAAGGTTTATTTTTGGTTGACCACAGCCGCCCCGCTGATTTGATTCTTCTCGTTGGAGTGATGTTATGATGGCTTCTCTAAGCTAGCAGCGCTGGCAGCTACAAGTTTCAGCTGTAGTGTTAATATTTTTACGGCCTTGATATTTTTCATCCTGTGTGGAGAGACATGGTTGTCAAAAGTATACAAGTCTAAAACTCAGGACCACCTACAGTTTGAGAGTTGGAAACATAACTCTAATGGAATCATTTGAAGGTGATTTTTGGCCTGCACATGAACCTGACCTGCACTTCCTCCCAGACGTTATTTCACAGCTTTAAACTTTTTTAGACATTGAGAAGAGTTGAGGTTTTGATTACCTAAGAGGCAAAGATATGAGAATGGCATATTGGGCTTTAAAACACCATCTAAATGGTCTTTGCCTGCCAAGTTCTCTCTAGTCATCACCGAAACACTTCAGGCTTGGGTCTTTCTAAGGCTATCTCACTGCTGCCCCTCTTGCAATCTATCACCACTCTGTCCTCTGTCCTAATCCACTGATAAGTCTCCAAAATCAGTCTAGCCAGACCAGCTCTGTGACGATAAGAAAACATTCCTCACTGCTTGCAATTGTATCTCTTTTTTGTCCATTTTTTTCTATCACAGCAGCAGCAGCAGCAACAGATCGTTCCTCTCCTCTTTTACTTTATCCTCCCTTCTTCACATTTCCATATAACCTCATTGAAGCGTGATGTTTACTTTCCAGTATGCGATCCCATCAACTCATGGGGTTGCACTGCATGACCTAACATAGTCCAACCCACTCATCAGCGCATTGTTTGTTTGGATTTTTCAGCCGACTTGCCGCGGTTTGGGCTCCACTCAAGGGCGATTTATGGGGATCTGTGTTCTTTTGAAGTGCTTGCAGGGCATGGTTGCTTCAGAAGGAGGGATGAGTTGAGGAATGAGTTCAGAGGAAAAGTCAAAGGAAGGGATGGGGCAGATTGTGGGAAAGGAGAACAGGCGATCTGGTCTTCTTCTGATGAGTTGCAGTGTGGCGCAATGAGTCATCTCAATTCAGCTCCTTTCTCGCAGGAAATGACCCCCTATTGCTCCATTACAGTGATAACAGCAGATAACACCTTGGACTAAGAGAGACCAATGATTCTTTATTTACATCTGTTTTTTCGGTGTGTTTTTTCACAAAACACAGATGGCAGACATCTAAACCTGTCTGCAGTTTTCATGCAGGGCTTTCCATCCTCTACTGTAGGGGTGGTTCAGGTCACCGAGCACTCTATTGGTGATCCGGTCTATTTCTCCTGGCTTGTCGTCTCAGTGCTTTGTTGGGCAAGTGTGGCTGCAGTCTGGATGTGTTCACTCCAGCACTGGCAGACTACAGGTCTAATGAGATCCAGATTTGAGAACTTTCTTGGTTTAGAGTGTGACACCGACACCCCTCTCGGCTCCACAGGGCTGTTACCGTGTCACTCAACCCTCAGGATGATGTGTTCATTCCTGCTCTGCCAGAATTAACACACAACTCCAATCGAGGCTTGGTCCCCTTGGTTTGTGCATGTGTGTGAGGGTTTGTCAGTTAGAGACTGTGCAAACGCTCACACTTTCACTCTTGTATACACGCTCTCTTTACATGAAAGGATAATTACTGACTTTGATGTAACTCCTCTGCCCTTGACCCACAGGTAATCTTCAGATATAAATCATGATAAATGAGCATTGTTCTAGGGTTGTCCTTTTTTCCTGACATGTGTTAAACCCAGAAGATACAGTGGCCATCTCTCATGGAAGATGAGTACAAAATTGTGTTCAGTTAACCAGGTAGATTAATTAAACTATATCAAACTATCCCTAAATCTTTATACGCATTATCAAAAAAAAACTCACTGTACTCATACACTCATACACATCTTTGCAAACACATGAACACACACGAATTCTGCCTTCATGAACCTCTCTAGAGACATGATGGTAATCAGAGGAGATGGGCAGACAAAGACATTTCAACCGCACGGCAGCCATACAGATCCCTGCGGGACGCTCACTCAGGGATTTTGTTGCTTGAACGATTCCCGCTCTGTTTCTTTTTGGCCTCTTGAAATTCCATCTTGCTCTCTGTTTTTGAGTGGAAAAAAACAGAGCAGAAGAGGCACAGACCAGTAAGAATGTAAATGAATGCCAGATCTCCAAGTTTTGGCCCCTTTCAGCATCCCGGGATAATTTGTAAAAACGTGCAGCCAAGACGTTGATATGGTGAGAGTGAGGAGAAGGGCACGAGACAAGTTCGGGCCTGACATGTTTTTTTGTGCACTTTTTCTTCTTTCTTTGACTTTTTAGTCTCCCTTCTCATTTTCCATGTTTGACCTCTACTCAGTTTCTTTCTCAGTAACTCTCTCATGTTTCCATTCTGAAGGTGTTTTATAAAGAGAAAGGCGAAATGGGCCAACTCAGTCAACCAGACGGTAAGGTTAGCGTGACTGGAAGTGATTTGAAACAAAGTCTGGTTTCTCCTTTTTTTTATTCTTAAAGAGCATACTACTCAATAAATTGCTGACCTCAGCTGAACAATTACCCCTTTACATCTCTTTCAAACCAAACCAAAGTGACGCTGCTGGCATTAATGGTTCAAAGAATGGTATGGCCTGGCCATTGGTCACTAAGAAATAGTTACAGCATGTAACTCCTTGTAAAAAATATGTAGTGAATCGGGAGAGACTAATTCATTTTTGATCCTGTTTAAAATGAGACCATGAATTACACATATGATGTTCGTCAATTTAAAAGATAATTTTGCAAGTGAAGAAAGTCACAGTTAGTCGTAGCTTTGTCTTAGTACCATTTAGTTTTCTGGGAAACAACTTACTTCACCTTGCTTGAATCTCGGCTTGCTCGCTAGCTAGCTAGCTAGCTTAGCTATGTACCACAACGCATGTAACGTTATCTTACCTGTTGTGTTTTATCACCCAAGAAGTGAAAAATCAACCAAGATCCATTGGTCTTGTGGGTAACTTGACATGCCGGTACGAAACACAGAAGCATCGTAGCTTCAGCGAGATGTCACCCATGCGATTTTTGAAGTGTGTAGTCTTTCTAATTAGCCTACCTATTTTCTTATCCTTCAACAGTTTAATGGCAAACTGAGTCTCTCTTGACTTGCAAAATTATCTTTTAAATTGACAAACATTATACTGTGTGTGTTATCCATGGCTCAATTCAACATCGCAGTGGGGGGGTCCGAGGCCCTGTGCAAACTTAACGTGCGAGGCCCTGCTTATTGACATACACCATGATGCACGCGCAAGAATCACTGTCAACCCGCGGGGACTGCCGTTATTCAGACAGCTATATAGTCATATCCTGCGTCTGTGTGTGTGTGTGTGTGTGTGTGTGTGTGTGTGTGTGTGTGTGTGTGTATGTGTGTGTGTGTGTGTGTGTGTGTGTGTTCTCGTGTGCCTTGCTGTGTGCGCACGTCTTAAATGTGGAGTTATGCCCTCTGTCCATGTTGCTAAAATACGTGCCACAATAGATGATGAAAGGCAGTATAACAGAGATAGTTGTATTTGCATTTTGATATTAAGAGAGATAACGGACTATTTAGATGTCAGAATAATAGGCCATCTACTGCATGGCAGCTCAGCTGCATGTCACTTTATATTCTTTCTAGCTTTATATAGCTTCCGACTTACCATGCTGGATAAAGTGAAAGTCACTTTCCTTGTCTTCTTGCCCACAAACTCAGCAATAAAGTCTTTTTAGTCCAGTGTTTGTGAAATTGGCCGCTCTTACGGGAAACTGACCCGTCTCCTTCTTTCGCGCTCACACTTTTGCAGCGCACACTACCGTAACCATGGTCACGGCGTAACATCTTAAATGAAAAAAAATTGCAAACCAGGCAGCCGCGAGGCCCCCAGAGGCACGGGCCCCCCAGAGGCACGAGGCCCTGTGCAGTCGCACAGTTGGCACAACCCATGCAACGGTTCTGGTCTCTCCCCATTCACTACCATACATATTTTTTCTGAAATAAGATCTCATGGTGGACCACCGGAAGGGGAGGGACTCTCTATATGGATTAAACAAACAAGATACTATTGGGTTAATTAGTGAGCTATAGAGGCATTGGTAGGTGTATTTCTTTACTTTGGACAAAGCCAGGCTAGCTGTTTTCTTAGCCTATGCTAAGGCTAATTGCCTCCTGGTTCTTGCTTCATTAATGCACAGACATGAGATCTTCTCATCTTACTCTCAGCAAGAAAGTCAATATTCTCCAGAATGTTAAACCATTCCTTTAAAGTGACAAGCACTTGAAACAGTTCTTTTGTTGTCTTACTAGGTCAACCTAAAAAAAAATTGGCCTTTTAGAATAGCATGGAAAGCGAGTTGTTTGATTCCCTCTTCAGTCCTTTTAACACAATCCTGTTCCTGTTGAGCACATCTTATAAAGTGTAAATTCTTTGACTGCACACACATAAAAAAGTTCATGTAAAGCATTGCTGCATCAAATACTTGCCAGAATCAAAGCAGGATTCAGCAACAAGCTGAACACATCCAAGATCTGAGCTGTGTTGTTAACACATTTGGCATTCTGCCATGTGATATGTGTTGTTATCCATAAATCATTTTGGCTGCTCTCCCATTCAAGCTTCAGTTTTACAATAGGATGTTTTATCAGAGCAGCAGCACATATTTCAACCTCTTGCTGTACCTGTAGTATCTGTCACATCTTACACCACTTCCTTGCCAATGGATACCTGAGATGAGAAGTCAAGATAAACAGCAATGGTAAGATAAAAATCCTCATTCAAAGAACTCCTAGTGTGCACTATATTTTTTAATTCACTTTTAGAATATGAACGCCTGTATTGTATTGTATGTAAAGCTTCATGTATGCTCTCTGATAGCCTATACTTTATTTTGAACGACACCCGGGGTACTTTAGCAAGCCCTTCAGTGGAAGTCAACGCTCTGATGTCATTCAAGCTCTGCAACCAATTACGTGCGGTTCAGAAAAATTCGAATGCTAAAACTTAATGTCTTCCTTGGTTTTTGAGCCTCCACGTCTATAGTGTCAGTCATCCGTCTCTTTAACCCCCCCACCCCAACCCACCACCACCACCTCCCCTCCTCCTCAAACCACATTTCCAAGCTGCTTGTTCCATTGCAAGCAATTAGATGTCAGGTCACAAGCACACCAGCAGCTGGGTCCTGTTTCAGTATGCAGGTTTCAGTAAATGGGGTATCATGAGTACATCAGCAGATCGTGCACAGACACACACCAGCTGGCCTCTTCAGCTAATTTGATCCACGGTGAAAAGTGAAAGAAAAGGCAATTTTAATACAGTTTGAAAAGTGAACTGCAGTCTACTACACTCTTCCACCTTGCGCGATTGCAGCAGCAGAACAATCACATTGACCTACACACTTACATGTATAGGCATGTACACGCCCACTGGGGAGTTGGGTAAATTCTTCCAAAGCCATGCTTGACTCTGATTTTTCAGACAACCCCTTTCTTTGCCATCATGGTTTAGTAGATCAGAAAAATAGACCCAGCTTACAGCCAGAAGGGACAGAAAAAATCTCCAGAGTCACTAAGGTCCCAGTCAAACATCCTTCTGTTAAAAAAATTTTCTCATGTCAGTTTCTCATGTTTTTAACTTTGTCTCAATAAGACTTCTGATTAAACAGGTTTCATTTGATTGCGACCCACAACCGCTTAACGGATTAAGTTGTGGTTTATTTTCAGACAAATCCAAATTGTAGTTGTTCGTTTGTCAGCAATGTGCAGTTGCAGTCAAAGCTGCCAAGTCTACTCAGTAGAAGGGGGTTCAAATCAAGCAGTGGTCCTGGGGTGCTTAAACCAAATATCCTGGCACTAAGGAGATTACTCATCAATCCCACAAATGATTTGGCAGGTTTGTCGTCAGCTCTGCTCAAACCCACCGAACTTTTAAATTCTAGTGAAGATGATTCCATTTTCTGTAAGAATATTTCAATCAACATCATTTTAATGTGACTACAATTTATGCGATTATCAAGGTTTTTGGAAAACCAGTTTTATTTCTTTTTGAAAAGAGTTCAGGGAAATCTTGAGGGAAATGTTGTAAATAACGCAGTTGGAATCCTACAGTTAGGGTGATGTCTATACATAGCTTTGTGTCAGCACCAATCAGCGCTGTGGGACTACAGAGCTCAGCAGGTCACTGAGTTTTAGCTCCAAGTCTTATTTTGGTGTTTTGTTTGGGTGCTTTTCAGAAGGGAGGGTATTTTAGTTTTCCCAGTGACTGATAGGACTTGTTGTTTACGGAAGCACAATTATACGAGCGACTGGGCAGCATATTTGTCCCAAATGAGTCCCTATAGACCTCCTAATGGCCACCCTATAACTGCTGAGGTTTGGTGACAGGGCAGCTAGTGTCTTTGCAAGCTGTTATAAACCATTTTACTGTTCTCTAACACTGTAGACACTGTGCTTGGCCCTGTGTTTGCAAGGTCTTCCATGTTTAATGTTAGGATTGAGAGGGATTAATAGAGGCAGAGGTATTTTGACATGTGGTGGAAAGGCTAGGAAAGGAGAATGGATTTCACAAGCTTCCTGATGTGCATATGACATTCCCGCTGGGACTTGTCATCTGGGACCTTTGCCCCCTCTGGAAGGTACAATGCCAGGAATAATTTAGTGGGACAGAAGAGAGGAAGAAGAAAGAGTGAGGAACATTCAGAGAAAAAAAAACCTTTGAAGAAGAGAAGTAAGCTGGACAGAGATAAAAAGGACAACACCAACAAAGATGATTTACAGATTTAAACATTAGCCAGTTGTGCATTACTTTTCTCCTGCCTCACACAAAAAACAGCTTTAATGAAAACATGGAAAAGAGCTGTGAGTGCCTCCGTGAATAGCCAGTGTCTGAAGAGAAATGGCACTTTTCTTTCAAGCCTGTTTAGACTAGAGAGCCTCCATAATTCCTCACACTGTCATCTAGTGTCTTTTATTCTTCTAGTGTATATAAACCTTCCTCCCTCTCGGTCGGATCATCTTTTCTTCTGGCTTTTACTCCCTGTGTAGGGCTCATAGGTGAAATGCCTGCTCTTGCACATTTGTACTTATGGAAAACATAAAATCCCTTGCAACACAGAGGTGATTGGTCAAGGACACCTTGTACTGCATCAGCATCTTTTAGCATGTGTGTGTTTGATTACCTTACAAAAGACACAGTGTGCAGAAGTCATTTACAGTAAGTCCACTTATAAATCAATTGGTTCTGCTGCAGGGCACAGTACTGTATGTATGAGTGGTTTAGAAGAGGAGGATGGGAAGAGGATGGAAATGGACTGGGATGCATCTGTGTGACGAAATACAGTATGTGGTAGTGTTCAGTGTGCGTGTGTGAACTGAGTGTGCTGGGGGGTGTTTGTTAACTGTACAGTCCACTATTCTGCACTTCCGTTCTCACCCAGGCCTCGCTCCCACTTTCTCTCTCAGTTTCCTCTCCCTCTAGCCCACATCTCAGCTCCGCTCTTGAGTCCCTCTCTTACTTTCCTCCAGTTATTTTTTTACCCATCAGATCACTCTTTCCTTTACTTCCCGTTGCTTATTTTCAGATGTCTTTCAAGGCCCAGGTGTGCAGAGGTGAGAATGTATGCAGGATTTTTATCTTCTCTCTTAGGCTTTTTAGTTTTTTTTAGATTCTTCATACAACTACTGTCACTTTTCATATAGCTACAAATTAGTGCAACATTATTAGCGTCATTTAGAGAGATTATCAGAAAGGGGGTGATTACTGTCAGCAGGCTTTTCACCCTGCTTTTGAGTTTGGCCGTTTGAACAGCTATAAATACTTTTGCATTCAGACATGGTCAGACACCACATCATCTGAACTAGTTTGTTGCCTCTCTGCCATTCTTCCCTGTCTTTCCCTACAACCTACGGCATTGTAGTCCAGAATCTCTTTCCGTTCTTTTTATCCATGTCTTTTGCAGACACAGATGTCATAGGAATTTAGATGGGCAGCGTTGCCATCAGCATGGATAGCAACTGGAGAATGGGTCAAAATCTATTTAGAATATATGCATGCAGTCAGGAATTGGAGCGTAATGACAAAACATAAAAGGACATACAGATCTGTCACAATCATTTTAAATAAGAGGAAAAATTACTGTAGGACCTTACTTTCCCATGATTAGTACTTTTCTGTCCAGCTCTGTGCAGAATTGTGTTGGTTGGTAATATTTGGATGAGTCCAATGGAAACAGAATACAGATGGTGACCAAACTCTTTCTCCAGATTATCGCCCAGGACAGCTGACAATTTCATGCCCATTTCTGGACAACTCCATTTGGGTATCTATGCTACACAGAACAAAACAAACTAACAACAACTTAATCACCAAAGGCTATCATCACATTTCTCTCTCAGTTTATTATGCAGAAATTGATTGTGACAATCACATATTCAAACATACAGGCTACTATATGCTTACTATCTACTATTACTCTTTATAGGCATACCATGCCAGCAGGACATGGAAGAGTGATTATGTGAACAAAGCAGATTACATCTCCAGGCCATGTTTGTATATTTTTTTCCTCCAATTTGGAACTCTTGTTTATTTTGGTTCTCATTGAAGCACTCCCTAATTGCAGATGTTATTTTCAGATGGCTCTTAACAGGTTTATAAAGATATACACTTCATTTTGAGTGACCTTAAAGGTTTCTGCAGGAAATCGAAGGGTGAGAGGGTTTTCTGTGATACCTTTGGCCCACTTGCATGTATTTTGCATTTTTTTCAGTAACACTGCCTCAGGCCAGAGAGACAGGTAGAGTCAGGTCTCAAAAAACCCCAAAAATTCTCAGGAAACGAGGAAACGATACTGTTCAACTTTGACCTCAGGCACTTAATGATGATTCCTGAGAGCTTGTTTTCATTCTTTACATTTACCTCATTCCCTTGCTAGCGCCCCACCCACCCCTGTTAAGCTCCGCATCCAAGTCTTATGTCTCAACGACAGAATTTTTCTTTTTAGATGTTACTACTTGTTTTCCTCTGCGACCCTCTGCTTTGGCTCTTAAGGGCAGCATTAACATCAATTTGCGCAATTAAACTAGAATGCGTGAAGAGTTAGCACATTGCTGCTCTCCAGCCAAATGTGTAATTGAGCTAATAGCAGCTGTTCAAGCCGGATCTTATAACACATTCACATATTCCATTAGGAGCTGCTCTCACAAGCCAGCGGTGGAGTGACTGGCTGCAGATGTTCTCCATGGCAGTGAAAAAAACCTCACAGGATACAACAGGGGAGATGAGATGTGTTTTCTGTCACAAGAGATGAATGAGAAACATCCCTGGTGATTTTAAATACATTAAAAGGATGTCTATTTTACCACCTGGGAGCCTATTGGGCTGCATTTAATCAGACAGCCTTTCTTTGCCAAATCCTCCCGAGTAATCACGTCCTATGAGCTGTACAAATGATTACACCTTAACAACTGTGTTATTATATTTTGTACTGGAAAACTGAGGACTGTGTGGTTGTGATTGAGTCACGTTTTTGGTGGAAGGATGTAAACAGCTCTGAGTTGATGCAGGGAGACCCTTCTATCAGGGTTTTTGGAAGTCTTTGTGTGTGCTTGTCTGACAGTCATCTTACAGTTATTTCATCAAATGCCAACATTTACATTGTTTGTGCAGAGAAATTGGACTCTGATCAGCAGCATGTAAACTACTGTTACGGTAAACTTTGTCCAAACCAGACAGCTGTGTTCACAAGGGAAAGTTAGTACCGCCACCGCTCTCCTTAGGCAGTTCATGTAGAATCAAGCTTTTAAACTCTTCCCTCATGACTCAGGATTTCTCTTTTCCAATCATTAAACTCAGGCTCACTGAATCTCCAGCCAAGATTGAGATGAACACTCATGCATTTATTTTATCCTGTTTGGATTAGTGGATCTTCACCCATCCTAATATAAAGTGGCCGTCCAATCAAACAACAAACAATTCAGTCAAAGGTTTACATTCATCCTGCTGGATTTATTCTCTGTGTATTTGTGGGCACCTTTAAAACCAGCTCAGGCCTGCCTTCATTAAATGTATCTATTTTTGTATATAGTTTGTGTTCATCATATTGTTTTACTACTTTTTATGCACTTCACATAGTATATTTAGCCCAGTATCCCTAGGAATTATACACCTCACAACTTGCTTCCAATGACATTAAGTGCCCTTTATGAATAATGCCGTTGCATTTTACAACATGAACATATTGGCCAGTAGCCTATTACATTCTGGTCTGGCAATAGGGTTGATTTATTACTGTGAGGTACTGTATTTTAAATCACCTGCATTGTCTGTTTTGCTTCTTCATCAGTTTTGGAGGCATTGCTCATGCTGGTAACCTCAGCCTTAGGGCTGATGACAGCTCATCAAAATAAGAGACAGGTGGTGCAATAGAAATGTCAGTAACTGAGAGGGAGGAGAGCCGCACTGTCAAACAATCACATAAAAAAGCAACTTTTAAGTACCTTACAAGGGACTTAGCAAAGTTAAGCTAACTACAAATCATGTACATGTATACTTAACATTAGTGCTATTTTCCAACCTTCCAAGCAGACATGATTTCCATTCATTTTTTTGTTGTTGCAAAAAACTGAATCTTAATATTTTACAGAAATGAATGGCAAGGGTTAGCTCACCTGGTTGAGCATGCGCCCCATGTACAAAGGCTCAGTCCTTACCATAGTGGCCGTTGGTTTAATTCCTTAATTCCTTTGCTACATGTGATTCCCCCTCTCTCTCCTGTCTTGTCTAATAAAGGCCTAAAAATGCCCAAAAAGGAATCTTTAAAAAGAAAGAAAAGAAATGCATGGCAAAAAATGCCTGAAAGAGATGAAAACCTCTGTCACCCCTGACATAATTTAAGAACTGAACTTGCAAAAATAGTATGAAACTTCAACAAAAACTTTGTAGGGTACTGTGTTGGCCAGTATTAACCATTTTAGTCATTTATGCCATCATACTCAACTCTCAGGGAAAATAATAAAGGATAACCAGTGTTGAAAGACAAACTAAAATCAAGTCAAAGTAGCAATAGCATATAGAAATACTCAATCACAAGTAAAAGTCCAGTATTCAAATGTTTATATAAAAAAAGTATAAAAGTATTAGTAACTAAATGTACTTAAAACATCAAAGGTAAAATATGTTAGCAGTACTTTAATGTTGTAGTTGGTCAAAGTGGAGCTATTTTTAACTACTTCATATAGTGTTGAGCAGTTGAATCTGTAAAAATCAATGATATGTTATAATCTAATTATAAGTTCCATGTGTACATTTTCAATCTTAGTAAATAACAAGTATCTGTCTGATAAATGTATGAAAGGAGTAGACATATTGCATGAAAAAATACTAAGTAAGTATTTTTTTTATTTTTTTTAATAAGTAGAACTACCTCAAATTATAAGTAAATGTACTTAGTTACTTTCACCACTGAGGAAAACCAAATAGCAGCACTTAAATTTTCAATGTTATTTTTTTATTTCTCTAAACACAAAGGTAACACAAATACCACAATTTAAAGTCAAAATCAACACTGGGACACTGACTCCTTTTCTAGAGACTACAGAGTGCCAGTCTAGAATTTTCTCCTGTGTCAGGCAATGTGGTTTTTATGAGCCCATCTTCTCATCTGTGCTTCGTTAACACTGGTTGTGTTCTCTTGTGGTAATGGTTTATGTGGCTCTGATCTCTGGAGCTAACTGCTCCTCAAGCAGTCAACTCAACTATAAATCTTAAATTTCAAGCAGATCCTGAATCTAGAGAGGATGTTTGCCACATCATAGCTTAAGTAGTAGGTAATTGAAAAGGAATTGGCATCTGGGGAGTTTTTAAATTATGCAGTCATCGGGGTGGCTTATGTGCTAAACGATGCTTATGTGGCTCACATCTGCTTACTTACTGTAAAACCAATTTAATGCAGAACTGAATTCAGTGTTTCTCACTTTCTGTAAGCAAAGTAAAGCCCCATCAGCTAACATATCTGGGGCAAACAGCAAGTTAGATGCAAAAAAACAACAAAAGAAAAGGCTGTTCAGTCTGCTTTATATAAGCTTACGTATAGCAATGTTACACTGATACACTGAAGACAGCAACTGATGTAAACAGACAACATGCCTCATTCCCAACTTCAACTCCCCCAGAGTGTTTCACTCCATGCAAGAGTAGGCACATTTTGAAGACAAAGTGTGTGTGAGGAGACACTGGTTATTAATGAACTTTGCCTGTGACTGGCATTAAACAAGGCAATGACACTGTAATGGTGTCACAGGATCCTTGGTTTACACTAACAGCACTCTAAGTAATCCAAATCTGTCTGGTGCAGCTTTAATGATATGAAATTAATGTCAAGTATATAACATGCTGGTCGACAGACAAGCGACACACTCTTGAGGTGATGTCACATCTTCCGCTAATGAACCCTTCAGAGACACATAAAAGAGAGAGAGAGAGAGAGAGAGAGAGAGAGAGAGAGAGAGAAAGAGAAAGAGAAAGAGAAAGAGAAAGAGAAAGAGAAAGAGAAAGAGAAAGAAAAAGAGTAGAGAAAAAGTAACATTCTCTACAGAGAGAGAAACATTCTCTACATTCTTCCTGCAGAGTAAGTTACTGTTCTTTAGGCAATGGTCATCGTGAGGTTAAGTTCCTCACTGCTATTGTTAACAAACTAACAGATCTTTGCTTGAAAACTGGGTTCTAAATCCCATTGGATTGCATCTGTTTTTTTAGCAGCATGAACCACTCTTGATCACAGACCCTCATGTTTTAAGGTTTTTGTCTAAGAGGCCTATTTGAAAAGATTTCAATAAAGTTAGGGGGATAAAGTTACAGTATTTTAACTCCCTCTTTGTGTTTCCTTGCTGATCCGTCTTAGAGGATTACTTCCTGGTAGCTACATGTAGGTTTGTTGCTGTGACGAAACATGATAAAACCTACACATGCCAGGATACAGATATGCTTTCAATTTGGCTAACTCACACTGCTGAAGCCTCAAATAAGCTTCACCCGAACTTAAAGGCCCAGTCATACAAGAATTTAAACTGCTAAATTGTGTGAACTTGTTGTCCCACTACTAGCAAATGATCTAGCTAAATTTCAAACTATCAGGTATTAAGGGTTGATGCAAGAATGGATGGTCCAGAGGGACAGGTGAAGGCATGACCTGCCCTACTCTGCCCCTGATTGGCTTACCCTGATATTCTTACCCTAACCTTAACCAATCTCACTCCTCATGCCTAAACCTAACCAACTGATCAACCAATCCGAGGCTAGTCATGCCTTCACCTGTCCCTCCGGACCATCCAATCTAGCATCAACCGTTAGTAAGATCTAGCTACCTTGCTTACTGTCAGTACGCTAACTAGAGTCATTGAGCTAGAGCTATTGTGACTGACTAGTGCATTTTCCTAGATGGCTAGTATCTCAGGAGTTAGCTTGCCAGCTACAGAAATTCACTAACCCTGTGAGTTGTCACTGCATCACCAGGCTTTTAGCACCACAACTTTGCTGCTTCACTCTCTGATGAGGCCAGGCTTTTCGAATTCAAATTTTTAGACAGAGCAAAGACTGTGGATTTTGTTCCTCATCTTTACTTGCTGCCAATTTGATTTGGGAACCAGAAGTTCAGATATTTCTGAATCTGTGGATTACTAACTGTTGCTGTAAGAAAAGCAAAATTAAGTGACCAGTGAGCCAATCCACGCTGTCATCATAGATGCCAACAGTGCAAGCTGTAAAGCTAGCAAGTCCCACTACTCTGGATAAACAAACTGTGTTGTTCAGTCCTCTTCCTAGACAACTGGAGCCATTACCAGCCACCGCAGAAACCCAAGGCTCTCTCCTTATTAAGGATTGCCTTCATCCACGGCCGTTTTCATAAGCCCCTCTACTCCCTCCCTTTCTCCTCTCCATCCCTTCCTCCCTTTCTCCTCCAATCTCATTCCTTGTGGGTTTGGGGTTGGCGAGTGCTAGGCATCACAAAAATTGAGGCCCACTCTCTCAATTTTTCTCTTTCTTACTGCTCCCCCTCCGACTCCTCTCTCCTTCCTTCCTTTACTCCCTTTCTCGGGACTGGGCGTTCACCCTTTTTAAGGGGGGACCTTGCCAAAGCACATGCCACGGAAAAACAATGAGGGAAAGTTAGTTTGAGAGAAAACACAGGAAGCCAAGATGTATGGCCTCCAACAGGTCTGTACCCTGGTAAGAGTGTGAGCCAGCCAGAGGAGAGTGTGGTTTGTGGGTGCGGCCCGTCGGGCTTTCTACCCAGGAACAGAGTGATTTACCTCACACAGACAGAACCCGCTGAACTGAACACACAAAAACATTCACACAGGCACTCGCCAGAACAACAATACACACACATTGATATTCTAAATTCTCCATTTCCTTTTATTCTCCAACTAAATTTCACGAAAGCCACATTATTGGCCCAGAAAAATGTTCCCTGTTTCCAAGTGTCTGTATTGAACTGCGACATGAGATACATCAGCATATAGTTAATGGAAACGTGCAGGGATGGATGAGGGTGGAGCAACACACACACACACACACACACACACACACACACACACACACACACACACACACACACACACACACACACACACACACACACACACACACACACATTTTACGAGTGTGGGAGTGTGGGAGGACAGATGGACCCCTGTAGATGTTGATGAAGGAGGTCTGAATGAGTCTTTGTTGATAACAGTGATGGATGATATTCTCAGGCTTATGGAGTTGTAGATGGTATCTGCTTTATACAGGACTAAAGAAGGGTCTGGGGGAGACTGGCAAAGCACCACACTCCATTCATCAAGTGAGGAAAAGAAGAAAAAACAAAACAAAGAGATACAAGTGTTTGAACATAAGCTGTTTGAGTCCTGCTCCTTACATGGGGCTTTCCACCAAAGGCCTTTCAACATAGCAACATGAAACATGTGCGGATGGGAGTTGGGAAGTGAACAAGAGTAGTTATTGGCATGGTGGGAGTCATAGAGTCATGAGGGAGTGCAGTCTGCATAACGGGCATATCCTCCTGTTCTGCAATTTTATATGAATCATTATGAAAAGTTTATAGAAGAATTTCAACTCCACTTCTCACACATGGACTTTTATTGTAGCTGTTGTACAAACTCACAGAATGAACCTGCTAAAAGGATACGTTGTGTTTTTAATCTGCCTGCTGCTACTGCTTGCATGCCTGGTATTGTGGCTCCTCGTCAAGCATGTCTTCATATTGTACACAGATGGCAAAGCTGACCTCTCGGATAGAGGCAACCCAAAACCAAATGGCACAAACTCTTCACTTTATGTGAGGGGGGAAAACCTTACATCAGCGAAAAAGCTCCATGAACTAATACAGCTTTCAAAAAACATCTGTTTGTGTCTTTTAATATTGCTCTGTATGAGTTTGACTGATAGATCATGGCCTCTGCATGCTACTGATGTTTCGCATTTGCAACACAGGTTAAGGGAGAGTTTAAGGTGGCAAAGTGCCAACAATCAGGAAACATGACGGAATAATGTTTGACCAAACATCTTTCCTCTCTGCCAGTGGTTCAGACATGTCATGATCTGCAGCTATTATGTGTGAAACGAAATAAAATTGATACCAAAGAGAACTTGGTCTGTATGGTGCACCTAAACTGACAAATTGGAGTAAAAGTTGAGCAAATAAGTCAGACTTTACATATCAATGAAATATATTGTTACTTAATAATTGATTAAAACATTAAGACAAGAGGCATGCATTTGAAGATGAAGATATTTGTTATGCAGACAGAAATGGTGGAAGAACTATTCAGATCATTTACTTAAGTAAAAGTACTAATACCACATTGTAAAAAATACTCTATTACAAGTAAAAGTCTGCATTGAAAATGTTACTTAAGTAAAAGTATGTAAGTATCATCAGGTAAATGTACTTAAAGGGCCCTATCTTGTACTCAGCGCAATTGACTTTGTACACCGACGCATGTATCATTCCTATTTTGCACCTGACGCACAGCGGACTTTTCCCTCCACAGACGCACGTTGGTAAATCAGGGAATGTATTTGCGCTCCCGGGGGCGATTCAGTGAAAAGAGGAGGCGTGTTCCGGTGCAAACATTCCCTGGTGCTATTTTGCAGTTTCAGAAAACAATTCCGCCACAGACCAGGAAAAACCTGGTCTAAAGTCAGTGGCGCTAGTCTAAAGTCAGTGGCGTGTTATTCAGATGCTATTTTAGGGGCACATGCTTGGCCATAATGTAGCGTGTGCACAACGCGCATACACTTTGCTTCTCTCATCTACACGGATGCAGCAGTTCCCATTTTTGCAAACCATACTTAATTACAAAGAAAACTATTACTGAAAATGTGCTTCAGGTGTTTGGATAGGTCAGGAGGCACTTTACAGTAGAGTCCTCAAAAAGTCTCAGCATTCTTTGTGGCTTGCTTGTATTTTAGATTTGCGTCGGGCGCAAGAGTCATTTATCCCGCCGGTATAATAGCAACAGCGCCCGAGATCCGCCCACAAAGCTACTTGCGTTTCAGATCGTTAAAATAGGGCCCAAAGTATTAAAAGTAAAAGTACCCGAGGCATAATCAAAACAGTTCTGTTTAACAACTAAGTGTTTAATCGTCTAATCATTTCAGCTGTAGGCTACTTGTAGGTTTATATATTGTTGGGCATTTTAATTTCTAACAAAATATTGGATTTTATAAATGTGTTTTGTATGCAAAAATCAAAATTTATAAAGTAACTAGTAACTAGATTAATGTAGAGGAGTAAAAAGTACAATATTTCTCTCTGAAATGTGGAGTAAAAGTAGAAAGGGGCATGAAAAGAAGTACTTCAAATTTCTACTTACGTACAAAGTACTTGAGTAAATGTAGGCTACTTAGTTACATTCCACCCCTGACAGACAGAAGCATGCCTGTGAATTTCCTAGTTTCACCAGCTAGCTAACTTGCTAGCGTTAGCTGACCACAGCTTTGCTTTCGTTTAGTGGCCATACAACAGTACAGTACATGGCTGATTAACATTGCATGCACTGTCTGGTGTAACTTTATGATAAAAGTTAGCTTCAGCTGGGTAGCTAGCTGAAAAGGCTGGTGCTAAGTGTATTAAGCTACCAGTGTTTCTGTCAAGATAACTAGCCAAACGATTGCACCACTGATGCCACACACACAAAACCCCATATCATTATCTTTTAAGCATTGAAAAATTGGAAAGGTGGTGAGCAAAATAGGAAATGTTACGTGGAGCAAAATAAGCAATAGAAAAATGATTGAATGCCAAGATAAAACAAAAAAGGAAAGTGATCTGAGTTGAAAAACAAGACAGTGAAAGATAATGGAGTAAATGAATTCAGCCTATCTTTTGGGCCTGTGTGATAACCTTCTACTACATTATAGGCCTCCATAAAGCTGACTCACTAAGATAAATCCTCATATGTGAGGGGAGGAAATGCCTTGAGGAAAGAAAAAGAGTATTTTGTAATGAATTCTTTCCATGCAGGGAATTTCCACCTTCTGGTGGGTTACTATTAGACTTGTCTAAATTATATATCTTCCATGTCAGTGGAATGTGTAGCGTACCCCCCTTCTCTTTCATCTATACAGCCCCTGACTATTAGAAACCATCATCTATTGCAGCAACTTTAATTAAAAAAGATTACTAAATGGATCTTGGTCAAATGACTGTGCGGCCATATATTTGGCAGACACTCTTTGTGGTTAAACTTCCAGTAAAGAAACACATCATCACACTGTCTTCTCCATTTTTTTCATTTGTTGAATCTCATCTCCATGTTTGTGTGTGTTTACAAGTTTTCTATTCACTTATTTATCTATTCATTCAATATTCATTGTTTTTTCTGTATTCTCAGCATTTAAAAAAGGGATTGAATAAATTTACATGACTTGACTAAGAGTCAGACTGTTTGTTTACGTGTGCTTGTGCCGATTTATTTTTGTCTGTATGAAGTAATGTGACAAGGTGCTGCCTTATAGCCTTGAGAGAGGTAAGTGTAGCAGGATAATTAAAGGACCCTGTGTACTTATGTATGTGTGTTTGGCAGGGGCTTGTATTCTCATTTCTCTGTCTGTCTGCGTCTGACTTCTTGTTTAGATGTGTGCGTGTGGGTGTGTGTTGATGTCTTGGAATGCGTATGACTAAACCTGCATTGTGCATTGGGCCAGTGCTAGACACACACATTAGCATCTGACACACCTGTTGACACCACGTCACCTGCTGAAGTGTCTGGTTTTGTTTCTTCTCTTTTATGAGCTAGACATCTCTACTGTATGTCTGTGTGAATCTGCATCGCTGTAAGATGATGAAAAAGCACACAACTTAAAAACCCTCCTTGTTGCATGCATTCACAGTGTATGTGCACATCATAGGTTTGACAGCAAGTGTGACTGCATGCCTATATGTGTGTGTCTGTGGCCTTGTCATTAGGAAACCCAAGAGTAATAACTCACAGCGTGGTGACAGGAGTTGCTGCGATGCCCAGTGCAGATACACCATCCTGGCTGAGGCGACACCGCTCACAGTTGCCTCTTTTTCCAGGAACAACCACACCAGACCGTTCAACTGCCACCTGCTAAGCCTTTATCATTGCCTCCTTGTCCTAGGGTGTGTGCGTGCATGTGTGTGTGTGTGTGTGTGTGTGTGTGTGTGTGTGTGTGTGTGTGTGTGTGTGTGTGTGTGTGTGTGTGTGTGTGTGTGTGCATGTGCATGTGCATGTGTGGGTGTGTAGAAAGGGTGCAACATGGCCACTGGTAGGAGATAAAGTGAAGGAATCCGTTTAAAGAATTGCAACATATGAAAGGGTGAAAAACTGGGTAAAAGCTGGTGGAAGGAAGATGAATTTTCATCAGAACAATTTCCATAATGAAAAATCATGCAGACCATTAATCATTTCCACACAGTAGGCTTGTTCTTTTCAAAATGATATCCTGTGTAATGTTCATTACCTTAACAAAGTATTATCTCAAATGAATTAAAGTGGTTCTTTGGATCATACCTCATGTAATATAATGTGTTTTTCATTCATGTTTGGGCTCAAAAGAACAATGTAACGAGAGTTTTGTGCCAATTTGAACTAGATGACTTTTCCGGAGTTGGATTTGAGTTTGGGCCTTCTCTGTTCTTTTCTTGCACACTCTCTGATCCATCTCCTCATAAATCTGTCCAGTCATAATCCTCCTCCAGCCTGCTGCACAAAACCCTGAGATGTAAAAAAGAATGAAGGCTTTGTTTAAGTTTCCTTAAACGTTGCTTGAATCTTAACTCATCACAGCTCTCCTAATCTTCTCAAATTTCTTCAACCACAGCAGATCTCTCGGTACAGACACCAACATCAGAGCAGAGATTAAATCCTTCTCCTGCAGCTCGTTCAAACTTTATCTAAACAGATTTTATTTCAAGACTGAAAAACAAGTTCACTGAGGATTTGTTATGTTGTATGCAAAACTTCAAATTATTTCACACATTTTGGGATTCTCCAAACTATTGCAAAACAGATCAGTTCACAGGAGCTTTTATTGTCTTTTGGACTTTAAAACACAGTATTCAAAATGAAATCACCACATTTAGACAATGTAAATCCAGAAAAGAGAAACGCCAAAGGTGACCTGCATACTGTACATCATGTGAATAAGTTGCCAAGTGACACACATGACATGCTCTTGTACATCTCCCCATATTAGGGGAAATAGTCAGAAATTATTTAACTTCAGATTTCACATAAGGTCAGTTTTGATTCACCCAAATTATATAATACGTAATTTCATATGTGGTGTTTGTGGCATTAAAGTGATGTATTATGTACATTTTCAGGAGCAACATACTTTTCCAGACTTGATGCCCCTTTATTTTGGATAATTAACTGAAAGCGTTGCATGAGGCAAACTATGTTTTTTTAGTATAAGATCATGAGGGCAAAGATGGCAATAAATGTAACAAAATTTAAATATTTGTGTGTGTGTGTGTGTGTGTGTGTGTGTGTGTGTGTGTGTGTGTGTGTGTGTGTGTGTGTGTGTGTGTGTGTTATGGACAGAGACACATTCAAGAATGGCCTACACCATGTCCTGAGTAGTCTCTTATCATCTCTGCTGTGCAACGATAAAGCCCCGAGCTGCAGATGATAACAGTTCCCAGACAGGAGACAGCAACCCATACCACATATGAGATCCACATACCACATCATACCCTTTGGATAAGAAAATAAACCATTTACTATACATCACTATAAATAATATGAAACTAATGGGAACAGCTCTTTCATGAGCTCATAATTCAGAAATAATCAGATTTATTATTGATATGGCTGTTTTTCTTTCCTGAAAAAAACACTTTGCTTTGAATATGTTGTGTTATTGTGTTGTATTTTAGAGACAGCAGAAAACTACATACAGTTTCATGCACATGTTGGCTGCTGTCAGGTTATGCAACAATAAAATGATAGTTCAGCCACACACAATGGGTTTTGTTTCTCATGCTGTTTTGGGCCATTTCAGTCTGCAAGCAGCACTGATAATACTGCTTTGACTAGTGATTCTGTAGACACACAGAAAAAAGACATGCTAGTGTTTTGGTTTGGTCATAAAGTGGATGAGGGATGAGGGTTAATTTGAGAGACAGGAGTGGAAAGGGAGAACGTGCTGGAATAAAAAGAGAAACAGAAGTAAAGTAAGCCAGGATTAGCAGAAACGATGTACTGACTGAGTCACGAAAGATGTGTCTGATAACAGAGTGACGCCTTTCACAAGAAGAAGATAAGACTTAAAATGTAGCTTGAAATAATAATCAGAAAGTCATGAGCATGAATACCCTGATTCAATAAATGGAATGTATTTTGGTCTTCTTGCGAGTTTCATTATTGTTTTGATGCAGAGTTGTACATCATTTAAAGACAGGAAAGCAAAACACTTAATTTAAAAGTAGAAAGTAAATAAACTTCTCACCCTTTTTGAGTACAAATTGCTCCACTAAACTGATTTACTTTTACCCTGTCTGCCCTTTTGGAGCCTAAGGCACGAAATGAAGTACGAAGTGGAATGTACAGTAGGCTAGTGTAGGCCTATGTGTACACCCCCCGCAGTGTGCACCATTTTCTTTAATTAAATGAAAACCTCTAAATTTAAAAGCAAACAGACATGACATTTTCTAAAAGCCAATTATTCATTTTGAAATGTAAAGACAATTTACAGCTGCAGTGAAAAGTTGTACTTGGACCATGTGGAGTGAAACAGAGTCCAGTTTGTCATGGAGTTAACACCTCTCAGTCCCCAGAGAGACATTGTACTTTGTTTTGGACTACATGTTTTACAGAGGCCAGGTCTGGATCGTGGAAGGTCAATTACAATCGTTGTTACAGCCATAATTTAATAACAACACACAAAACAGACAGACACACACACACACACACACACACACACACACACACACACACACACACACACACACACACACACACACACACACACACACACACACACTCTCTCTCTCTCTCTCTCTCTCTCTCTCTCTCTCTCTCTCTCTCTCTCTCTCTCTCTCTCTCTCTCTTCCTCACAGTCATCTTTACCTGCTGTCAACACAGAGAGAGAGAGAGAGAGAGAGAGAGAGAGAGAGAAAAGCCCGGAGCTGCTCTCCTTCCCCAAGGAGCTTATCAATCATTCTGCTGCCATGACAACAGGAGAAGGCTCACAGTATGATGTTCCAGAATGTTCTCCGGAATGCAAATGTTTCCTTGGTAACCACTTTGTGATTGACAGGTTAGTTAGCTTTGATAGAGATGGAGAGGGAAAGGGACATGATCCACTGTCAACACAGCAACTAATAACTCAGTTCTTTCAAGTCTGGTGATATTCTTCAATTTACTTATCATCAACAAATCCCATGAAAAGACAAAAAGCAACAATGAATTGATCCCTCTGTTTGATAGATGCCTACAGTCCTCCATTCTTGTTCAAAAACTTAAAAACACATCAATGAGCCACACATTTGCACTTAGTGACCTGTTCCTTCATTACCATGAATGAACACAGGCACTGTAGTTCATTTGAAGTCAATCCCAGATCCATGCCCTGCTGCTGAAAATACTCACTAGATCACCAAATGTGTATCAATCTACTGCTTGAACTAGTCCCCCCAAAATTTACTATGGCCTCTCATTTGAGTAACTTACTACTGACTACAATTCCCAGCTGTCAGAAGAAATGACTGAGTTTTTCTTAAAAATGAAACTATAATTGTCACCCATTTTAAAGATTTACATCTTCAGTAGGACAGAAAGGCCTTGGGGCTGAGTAGCCACCGACAGAGCATCAAAGTTGGAGAGTATTGAGAGATCAACTCAGGCATTGGTTTCAGTCTTTTCATGGGATTTGTTAACAATAAGAAAAGAACAGAATAACACTGTTGATTTCTTTAACCTTAAACGTATACTGGCAAGACAATCTCACAATATCTCATCATCTCTCACATGCTCCATTTAGTCGCTGTTCTTGAGCACTAATGTGTATTAATCCACCACAAAAATAGTCCCTAACAAATGCACAGTTTACTCTGTAACATTGTTAAAACCTACAATGTCCTGCTGTTTTAGCAAATTATTCAGCTCTCTTTTTCTTTACATAAGGAAACTATATATTTATGACCTGTTTTCAAAGATTTATGTCTTCAGTAGGAACAAAAGAACTTGGGGCTGAGTGCAACAGACAGGGAAGGGAAGACAGACTAAAGCATTGTTAGTTTTGGTCTTTTAATGGGATTTGCTGAAAATAACAAAAATCTACATCATCATTAGCCTTTTGTTTTAAATGTGAGACAATCTGCCCAGTATGTTGGTCAGATTGTATAACTAGCTTTAAATAACCATTTCTATGTATATGTAAGAGTGTTAAACTCTGATCACCGTTCCACAAACTTTTAGCAACACAATAATTGGAATGGACCTATGACTTCCTTGGTGTGTTTGGATTTGTTGACATGATTAGTTGCACCTCCATGACCTCCCAAGTCTTTGACCTCTCCCTGCTGCCTTTTTTTAATCTGGTGTCAAAGGTCAACAGTCAGCGGCCAACACTGTCTATCACAGTCCAGACGGTAGTTGCTCAGACCCCAGCCTGAAACTACGAAACCACATCCAGACCTCAAACTAAAACAAACACTATCACTGCTGGCCGCTGTGCAGTTTTTAGTGCAGTGTGAAAAAGATCATTAATTACAAAAAACTCAACACAACCTTGAGCCCCGGGGAGACTCCTAAAATGTTCCTACATTTAAATGTGTGACCCACAATAGAGAAAGTGTCCCAGACGCATGAACATCACAAGAGTTTGACTAAGAAGCTGTAATAATGTCAGCTCCCAGACTGCTGTGTTTACATTGCATTGATAGTAAGTTTCCCTTTGGTCTGGCTAAGAAACAAACATTCCCACACAGATGAAGCATGAAAGGTCATAGGGGCACTCACTTTTTTCTTTTACCTGTTTCTTATTAGTTACTCTCAGAAGTTTGTGTGAATCATTTACGAGAAGAGATTCGTGACACAGGACAACTGCAGGTATGCACATGCACAGTGGTTTCAAACAGTGGGATGAAGACGATATGATAAGATTAAATGGAACTTAGTTACAGTGGTTCAGACATGTCCTGTTGTCAACACATCCTCTTTAAGGTCAAACTCAGCAGAATGGCAGCTGTGAAGTTTCAAGCAATGTTTCCGAAACTAACTCTAAATGTTTTATCATTTTAAGAAAGTCTATGGTCTCATTAAGCTGAGCACCAGGGCAAAAGGAAAGGTTGGGCTGTAAAGGCTAACTGGCACTGAGTTGCATCGTTCAAAGCAGCTTTAAAGGCAATGTTGGTTCATGAAACGTTCAAACTCTGCACAGAAAACACCCATCTGACATCCATCTAACTCTGAGCAGACTGTTCCCAAAGGAGGGCAGTAAAACAAGTGAAATCAAATGAAACAGCTGCTGTCATTCAATCCGGTGGCCTCACATAAATCATCATAACTGATGATGTACTGACAGTAAAGCCAGAAACAACATTAAATAGGAGAACTGTAACGTGCATGCAGACAATGAGAGAGCATACTACATTTGCAATCAGACACCCACTTGGAAAAACTTTGCAACTCCAACTTGTTTTGACTATAAATCAAATTCTACAAACCTTTTGGTCCATTATACACCTTATAAACCTTATAAACCCCAAGAAAGGGATAAAATAAAAAATAAGGTTAGTTGTTTATTTTTCTTATTGTCAAAAAATCCAATGAAAAGGCTAACACCAACATCTAATCTGTGGCACTCAAGCCCATTTGTTCCTGCTGAAGATGTAAAACTTTATTTAATAAAGTCCCAAAGATATAGTTCCATTTGTAAGAAAGGCTAAGTAATTAAATAGATTATCATGTTGTAAAAACTAAAAAACAATAATGGGAGCGCTGATTGGGGTGATTAAAGGCACCCAAAGGACTGCTGGGAAATGTTGTTTTTCCATGCTGTATCTGTCCTTGCCTGCAGACATGCAGCTCTGGGGAGATTCAGATAGATCAGATATACTGTATCACTGCTAAAATGTCCACACAGGCTGTTGCTGCTGGGCTCTGGGAGAGCCATATGTTGAGAGAGAGAGAGAGAGAGAGAGAGAGAGAGAGAGAGAGAGAGAGAGAGAGAGATGTGTGTGTGTGTGTGTGTCATACAGTGTGAGTGGCTTTGTATGAGTGGAAATGCGGAGGTGTATGAGTTATTGTACTGCAAAGTCTTTAGGGAATGTAATCTAAAGGAACAGCTAGGGGCCACTTTCTATCCAAGTCAAGCGTGTAACAACCTCCACCCACCACACCCCTGCACGCACACACACACACACACACACACACACACACACACACACACACACACACACACACACACACACACACACACACACACACACCTGCAGGATCCAAGGACTAGAGGGCCCAATGGTATACTAAGTGCACTAAATTTACAGACTTCACAGACACACAGGTAAACTGTCCCTGGACACTAATCCTGTGCAGGTGTGTGTGTGTGTGTGTGTGTGTGTGTTTGTGTGTGTGAGAGAGAGAGAGAGTACATACTGTATATAAAAGTGTAATAGTGTTATATTATGTGGATTTAGAGTATATAAAGTGTAATAATCTAAATGCCAGTGAATTGACTCCGACTGTTAGGTTGACTCCCAGCGCTCCCTATAAATTAAAAACTAGACATGAGAGTGCCCCATTTACTTTTTATGGCCATGGAAAAAACCTCTGCAGCCAGATCCAGATGGGGGGTTAGTATATACAGTATATTAAAAGCAACATAAAGAGTGGCTTTCCCCTAAAGCACAGATCAGTATGAGACACAAGAAAACATAAGAAAAGAAACAAAAACTATAGTGCCGCAGTATTATAGTGCACTAAAGCCTATAAAACACATCTCAAATATCAATACAATGCTCCTCTGTGGAGTTTTACTACTCTGTAAAGTGATTATATGTTTAATAGCTTAGTTTTTTTTAGGATAACTTCCTTTCACTCCAAGTGGATGTCAAGGAAAGATAAGTACAGAAAGAAAGAGAAAACAGAGCACCTGAGTGCTTCACCTGCATCTAGTCATAACATGACTGCTCTGTCTTCACACACTAGTTGTTTCAGTCTGCCGGTCTGCATTTGATTTCTTATCAAGCTATGTCTTCCTCTACAGCACACATGGCAGAACATGTATTTACTGTTGAGTTATATTGGTGAGTATGGAGCTTAACCTTGTGTGGGACTTTGTGGAAATGTGAAATACAGTATTGTATTTTGATTCTTTTAAACTAAGGGCTGACCTGCTTCCTTAACCAAACACATAACTGCAACAGGCTTAGCCTGGTCAGAGCTGTAAGTGGAATAAAATACAAAAGTATTAAATGTAGAATAATAATGTAAAGTAAGAAAAAAATATATATATGCAACGTCATTATCACTAAAACCATCTTAAGAATGCAAGGAAAAGAAAGAAGAAATGAGTAACAGCCCTGTCTTATTCACAGCTAGTAACCGGCCAAATAACATTTTGCAATGATAAAAGACGTATTCAAATCCTTTACTTCATTTAGAAGTGCAGGTCACTTTCACGCCTAAAGGGGCTCTGGGTAACTGTGACAGCATTTCTCAATTTTTATTATTTTTATTTTATAACCAAACAATCAATCTATCAATTAATAGAGAAACAATCAGCAGATTAATCCGTAATGTAAATACTAATTAGTTAATAATTCAAAAATGAGCATCAACCAACTATAAAAAGTAAAATCCTGCCTATAACATTAATGCATGGTAAATAATAATCTAATGATATAATATAACAGGGGAATGTTTTTACTAAGCTACTACTACTTTTAAGACTTTAAGCAGGCTACATTTTCCTGATTAGGTCTATGGCTACATAGCCTACTTTTACTTAAGTAACATTTTCAATGCAGGAATTTTACTTATGACAGATGTTTACAGTGTGGTATTGTGGTATTACTCAACTAAAGGATCTGAATAATTCTGCCACCACTGCCAGTCTAACACGTAGTTAGTAATGTATAGTATAGTATAAGTGTTACGTTACGTGTCTGTGTCAGCAGTTTGAACTGCAGCAGCGCCCTCTGCTGTCAGAGAGGTACGTCACACCAGATGCGTCACCCCGCAAGCTCTCTTTTCCTATTGGCCGCTTTCGGTAATGTGACCAAAACAGAATCATGGCTGCCACCGCTGCAGTCCGGTCGAGCATGGGGCTGACTTTGAGACTTTCTCGAAGTATACCGGACTGTAGCATATGTCCCCTTTACAAGTTGAAGAGCTGTGTGACCAGCATGGGTAGTTTACAAAGGATGGGTTCTTTTGATAGCTTTCGAACCATAAATCGACACTTGCAGACGAGTATAGGTGAGTGATGCAGTTTGCTAACACATTAGCCTTAGTCAGAGGCTGGTTCTTCTCTTTGTTTACGATAGGTTTAATTAAGTGATTAAATGTTTTCTTTTAAATACCAGAGTTTGAGCTATCGTTTATGTCAGTAAAATTTGGCTAGCAGGTGGTCAAAGGATTTCCGCTGTTATGAGACTCGATAAGTCCGCTCAAGTTACGTGTGTAACTCAATAGCAACATTCCCAGAGAAGGGGTTGTGAAACTTTGCTACTATGCAACAACTCTGACATTGTCTACATCCGGTACTGTCAGGAGGAGATAACATCACCACTGACAGCAGAAACACTCACAGTCCTGTTCGTGCTTCTTTCTTTCAAAGGTCTTTACCACAGTGAGGAGGGGAGCTCCAATGCAGAGGACCCGGATGATGTGTAAGTTTACACGGGGGTTTTATTGTGTTCTCAGTTAGTATTATTCAATGCACACATACCTTTTAATAATAACTACTAATATCAAACAATGAAACTGCAAAGTTCAAGCTAGTGGAAACTACACTTCATCTTCTGGTAAAGTTAAAAATGTTGCTGAGTCATGCTAAACTTTTTTTTGGACCACAAGCTGAGCATTTGAGAGAGAGAATTTCCCCACAATTGTAATAAACGTTTTTAGGACAATAAAAATATTTGGATACTCCTACATGTCAAAGTGTCCTACAGCAGCAGTGACACTGAACTGAATGTTCCAGAAAGAAGCAATTGGTCCTTCTAAGGATGAAAGCACTATGTTAGTGCAGTCCATTTACAATTTACAACATACTAAAACCTAATTCTTGTGCACATAATATCAAAAGACCTACCCCCTGATACCCATTGGTATCAGGGGATATAAACTTATATCCAGCAGCTTTCTGTACTAAGGCTGCACAATTGATCAAAATCTTATTAAAATCACAATATGGAGTAGTGCAATATCAAAACTGCAGGGGGGTGAAATATGTGTTAAGGCAAAATCTGTCAAATCATTCTGAATTAAGTATTGTGGTGCTGCAGATACATTCCGGTCTACAAATCGATTCCTACAGAATCTCACACACACAATCACATAATAATTAAAATGTATTAAATCAATGTTTTTCAATGAGAATAATAACACAAAAATGATAATTCCCTTCAAAATCGTGAATCATATCAATTGCAACATCAGTCAACAATAATCGCAATTTGATATTTTACTCATATTGTGCAGGCCTATTCTGTACTAGACCAAAACTGCACATTTTTGCCTCCCATCGTGGCATGTTTGGGCAGGAAACTGTGATGCCTGTGTGTGATCTCAAATGTGTGTGATGCCTGACTCTTTAATAACACCATGTGTACCTACATTAGTTAGAAAGTGGCAGCACTGATGAGTAACCGTACTCCAAAAGGTTTGCGCTCTTGAATTTAGGCTTCTCAAGAAGTAGTATTAACTGTGTGTAGCCAAAGTAAACAGACATATACGTTTTTTGTCTTGAGTGCCAGATTTTTTTCAGACATCTTTTTGTCAGTATGCTACACTGGCCTAATTCAAACACTTTACTAAACATGGAATATATTGTTCCTCTACTGTCTTTGTCATTTTTTAAGCGTGAATGAAGCTTTTACAAAACATTGCCACATAAGCTCAAACATATGATTTTTGATAAGGCTAAATTGTTTTTAACTCCCTGCTTTTTAGGGTGAATGTGGTGTATATAGATCGGTCTGGTCAGAGGATCCCAGTTAAGGCCAAAGTGGGAGATAATGTCATGTATCTGGCTCAGAAGCATGGAATTGAACTAGAAGGTGAGCATTTACACAGTTATAACTGTTTCTTAAAGTGATGGTTTGGAGTAATTTCACCCTAGGGTCCTTTGCACTATGACCTCAAGCCAAACACCCCCCCCCAGAAGCTTTTTTCACCTGGGTCTAACATTGGGAGAGTTAGCGTAGAGTAGCGTTATCAGCTGAATAGCTTAGCTCCGGGGCTAATGGACCCACGTTTGTATCTCTTAAATGACCCCACTAATAATGCCCGAAATGATACCAAACGTCTACACTAGTACATATAGGTTATGCACTCATAAAACGATGGATTGGAAAGTTTGTAAGTTTATGAACACTTGCCTGCTCTCCTCTGCTCTCTGTTGCTGCTACCTGCAGTTAGACGAGTGCTTAGGGCCGTCTACAAATTACTACACCGAAAAGAGATACAACAAAAATATTTATTAATTTAATGATTAAATAAGGTAATATCTCCAAACTTACCTCAATTAATACTTGTCTCCTGCTAGTTATACTACAACACTTACTTAAAAAAAAAAAGTTAAATAAAAAAATATTTTTGTTGCATCTCTTTTCGGTGTTGTAATTTGTAGACGGCCCTAAGCACTCGTCTTACAGCAGCAACAACAACAGCAGAGAGCAGAAGCCAGCAGGCAAGTGTTATTTACAAACTTTCTAATCCATTGTTTTATGAGTGCATAACCTATATGTACTAATGTAAAGATTTAATAGATATAAACGTGATCCATTAGCCCCTGCACTAAGCTATTCAGCTGATAACGCTAGTCTACGCTAACTCTCCCAATGTTCGACCCAGGTGACAAAAGCTTCTGGGGGGGGGTGTTTGGCTCGAGGTCATGGTGCAAAGGACCCTAGGGTGAAATTACTCCGAACCATCACTTTAAATATTTAATTAAGGGATGGTTTCTGGATATTAATGCTCAATATGTGTTTTTCTCTTTAATTTAGGAGCCTGTGAGGCATCACTGGCCTGCTCAACATGTCACGTCTATGTGAGTGCTTCCCATTTTGATAAACTGCCAGAACCTGAAGAGAGGTAGGTCTGCTGCAAATGACATCTTCCTTAACCACAACATTTGAATTTCAACAAATGTGTGCAATGAGGTGAAAGGGAGATCGCTGTAAACGTTGACAGATATCTTTACGCTCTAGGGAGGATGACATGCTGGACATGGCGCCCATGCTTCAGGAGAACTCCCGGCTGGGATGTCAGATCATTCTCACTTCAGAGCTGGAGGGCATGGAGCTCACCTTGCCCAAAGTCACCAGGAACTTCTATGTGGACGGCCATGTTCCCAAACCTCATTGAGAAGAGGAGGAGATGATGAAAATTGGAGAAAAATAAAAGGGTGGCGCTGCGAGCTAGACACCTTGTGTGCTGGTTGAGTGAGGGGGCGACCATGAAGACATGCACGGCTAGGATAGTAAAGTCCGTAGCAACTCCCTAGGCTTCTTGCTGGCTGACAAATTCCACAGTTAACCAATGACAAGACAGGCCTGCAGATATCAGACAGAGTCAGACACTATATGATTCCCACTGAAGGTGAAATTAATGGTTACTTCCATAAAAAACTGTGATGGTGAAGTATTTAGCCAAGTGGAGAGTTCTCAGGCCAGCATCAATGCCATTCAATCTCACAAACTGTTCTTTGTTAAAACACCAGGCAATTTAAGAGACATGTCATGTTTGTTTTATACATTGCAGAGAAAGTTTTAACAAAGTTCATCTTTGTGCCGTTTAATGGAACATTCCGTTACAGCTCATATACGCACAAGTATCACAAGCTGATGTCCTTAGTCATTTCTGCCAGTCCATCATTGTCACTCTAATTTACTTGTCAGATATTGTAAGCATAGCATTTACTTTCATTTCTATGTACTTAAGTTAATTTGTAGGTTTTGTGATAGCTTTTCAGTACCCACTGGCTATAGTTCGTCCCAAGTCATAAGCCTCAAAAATATTATTTTCTGCATGGTACTAAAGTCCAACACAGAAGAATAAGAAGAGTTTAGTTGCCTGAAGCTTAAAGAATGGGCTCTCAACAGAGTAAATCAGAATTTAGACTTAAATTGTATCCACTATAAAGATTGCAAAACATTCAGGCTAATTGTTTGAAAAAGTGTCAAACAGAAAATTAATTTTAAAGCACTTTCTTTCTGGTGCCAGTGATTAAGGTTTGATTAGTTGATCTGGTTCAGGTGTGCTTTGATCCAGAGCAGAGTCTGTTTGGAGTCTTGTGGGCTTCATGTTACCGTGGAATAAGTTTACCCTTTATCCTCTACCCTTTACTTAAGTCTACTGTACTTGTCCTTACGCACAAATGTCAGTCAATTGTATATATATCATGTCTTGAAATTAAATATTTAAAGTTGTGCAATAAAACAAGTTTTAAAAAGTTATTTTGAACACTGCTCTTAATACCCAGCACCCTTAAACACTTAAGACAAGGACTCAAAGGGGACAAAAATGAAGTTTCCATTGTAAAGTAATCAAAGCTAGTTCATTGCATTATTTGCAGGCGGTCATTACTGGCAAAATCTCCATCTTTTACCCAGCAAATACCTAAACAGGCATTTGTGTTGTCGCAAAGGGTGGTTTGCAGCAGCTACCAAGTGAAACTGGAACTCGGTGTGGCCAACGCTTTTATTCCCCAGCAGGTGTAATCAAGCGAACCAAAACACCCGCGTAATTCCTCTTGGTCCAAAACACGACCCAGTCATAGCAACCAGCTCCAGCAATTGGAGTTCCCAGTAAGTTAACACACTTCATCGTTTACTTGATGATCGATTTGGACATCTAAAGGTGAGCATCAATAGTAGTGCACAGCAATCCCAGGTTAACTGGGTAGACTGTACTGGACTGTTTGAATTTGATTTTGACCACCTTTTTTAACTGTTCCCTTCAGGCCCAAATGTTAAAGACGTGGTTAGCCATAGAGGCCATGACAGGTCAAAATAGACTAATAAAGACAAGGATCGGTGAACTTAATGCTAGAGTGAGAATACTGAGTGAAGCTCGTTAATAGATCAGAATATGCGACAGTTTCTTACAGGCTGCCTGCAGAGAGCTCTGATAGATCTACAAACTAAGCAAACGTAGGCCTATGCTTCAGAATGCCCATAGAGTTAATGCATTCAATCAAATCAGTTGCTAAAAACGTACACCGACTTAAACTGACCATCAACACTTCATTTTGTTGTCTAAAACATTTAGGTCTAAGGGAAGTCATAGCCTTCTGAAAATCAATATTAGAGGTGGAGGAATATAGGCTACATTCAGCCTACATACTTTAAGTATTGATATTGTTTCAATATATATCCGACTTGCTACTGTCTGCGCTCGCGACAGTCAAACTCCGCAAAGACCGCGAAAATTGTCGACATTTTAGAACGCAAGTGCTACCTTTGTATTCTAGAACACATTTAAACTACACCTACAGTTTTGTTACAGTTCTTCCGGTGAGTTAAAGAAGTTACATTCTTTTATGAAAATCTTATCTTTCTTGATACAACAGGCTTCACGTCATATGCCTATCTATTTTCAAGGAAAATGACAGGTCGAGCTTGTTAGGCATTTATATAAAAAAAAAATGAAACGACACTAGATGATTCCAGTTAGCCCATGTTGGCTATAACGCTAATTATGTGGGTCTAATTAAACATTTTATCAAACATATACTAAAGCTCAAGTTTTCAATGGTCTATCACTGTCACTGTTGGCCACAGTTTGGAAACAAAAATGTTAAACACAGCAATAGCCCTAGCTTATCTACTTAAACTGTGGTATTTGCATACAGCAGTAGCCTGTGTAGCTCAATTGTAGGAGCTATAGCTATAAATGTAGCTTAAATGGTCTAATATTCTATGTTGTGCCAATGCTTTAAATCCCATTGAGCCTCTTCTGTAGAAAAGTGGTTCCCAACTTTTTTTTTACTTGGGACTTCCTAATATGAAGCATTAGCCTACTGTCCACCTCTGAAAGATATATCCAGTAGCCTGAAGAGGTAAAACTATATAATATTTTACAATGAAAAAAAAAAAGCAAAGATGATTTGAATTGTCTGAAAATAAACATAATTTTGTCATATTGATTTTATTTCCTACCTTGCACCCATTGAGGGGGGCCTGATCCCCAGGTTGGGAACTACTGATGTAAAGCTGTTTGTTTTTATGGTACAGACATTTCCTCAACATGAGCACAGGACCAAGGACACAAGCTGCCTTCATCCAGGGAAACCAGAGCACAATTGAACATGATGCCTCCCACTCAACACTCTTTTACCTTTTCCAAGAAGTTTCCAAGCTAGCATCCCCTATCCACAACAGTTTCCTGGACACAAATTCACCCTCCATGTGTATACATGAGCCTTCTAGGCAAGGTCCTTTTATGGTTAAAAAAGAGGAAGAGGATGCACATCCGTTTCAAATCTCTAATAGTTCCTGCCAGTGCAGTTTGTCTCGTATGTCACCTTATAATCCAACGAAAAAAGTGAAGGAGGAAAGTCACAACAGCAAGGTCACAACTTTGGTTGAGCCACATCCTCAATGCAACAGCCCCTGGAAAGTACTAAGTCTGATCAATCTGCAGTGTGAGAGGCTCCTGTATCAAAGGGATGTGGAGGCGTCAGACCCAAGTTCAGTATCATCTACCACAAAATTGGGCCATTCAATAGACAAATCATCGACTGCAACAGCAGATGTAACAGATCAGGGAGTCGGAGGTGACCGTGTAAATGTTGAATGCACATTGAGACCATCTGTTCTTATCTATGAGAGGCAAGAAATCCCAGCCAGTGTCAGTCTTGTGGACGATGTGAGAGAGGACTGCAGCAGAGAAGCCAGAAGTTATAAACCACAGTGCTGTGTGAAAGACTCCAAGGTGGGCTGTTATGTTCAGTCGCAGACTGCTGAAAAAGCAGACACTGTTTCAGTGTTCAGTGTTCACAGACAATTTGAGTGTAACCAGGAGTGTGAGAAGCATTGTTTTTCTTCTGAACATATTTTGCATTTACCCTTCTCTGAAAATGTTTTGTCTCCAACTCACATGCCTGATGCATTCCTTAATGCCCAGTTGACTTTTAATTCAAGTGAAGATGCAAGTGTAGCTCTGTCAAAGCCAGCACTAACACTAGACCACAATGCAAACCTTGCTTTGACTACAGAGCCCCCATGTGACTCCCAGCTGCCCCATCCAAGCTCCGTCATGCCTTCTTCGCAATCTGCATCACTTTTATCTAGCACGACAGAGAATTGTCACCTACTTTCAAAACAAGATGACAAAATCACAGCATCTAACCCAGAATGTACTGATGCTCACATAAAGGAGAAATGCCCTCTGGTTGCACAACTGAAATCCTCAAGCTATAATGGAGAAACAAACCCATTACCTTCTGCAACATCAAAACCAGAACCCAGGTCAGTGCAAAAGGAGGAACTTGCTGCTCCATCTACCCAACAGTCAAGAACCAAGACTCCTAGAAAACAACCTCATCCCAGCCGGAGTGCTAATATCCAAGACCCAGACTTCCAGGGAGTGACGTTCAGGATGGAGACAGAGCTGGATGACAATAGGGGACAGTGTCGGCTACTCATAACTTCAAAGTACAGGTAGTGACAGATTCATTACATGTTTGCGTGGGTATTTCGGAGCTGGTGATGAAAACTAACAGTAAGTTAAATTCACACATATTTTTTGTGTCTGCTGCAGCAAGGAGCTCCGCAAGAGTGTGAGAAAACCAAGGCTGAGGACACGGACGTCTCAGAAATCCCTTAAAACTAGCAGCTCGGATGAGGAGAGTTCCCCGACGACCAGTGTTTCCAGTGAGTAACCCTCGAGTGCCTGCAGTGAAGCAGATGTCAGTTTACAGTATGTTGACATTTTTACAGGCTTCCTAAACAGCAATGTGGAGCTCCTGCAATTTAATCTGGTAATCTTATGAAATATATATATATATATATATATATATATATAAAAATCATGTTAAGTCAATTTTAATTACAGTATAGAGTCCAAAATCCCAAATTTGTCTCAGAAGGCTTTTAAATCTGTATAAGATGACACTTTCTTTGCAGCCCTTCCATTCAGATAAGAAACAATTCCACACAAAAAAATGATAGGGGAATATAGGGGACATAAAAGGGAAACCCTCATAAGGAGAATTACATAATGTATATTAACTAAACAATCATAATACTTTCAGACACAAAATGCTGACATGTTAACATGAATGCATCAGAAGCATTACTCTATAGTTGAAAAAACAAGTTTGAAGTACATTGCATGGAATGCCCATTTTCTCCACTAGAGGACGCCACCACATTAAAACTTGCATCACTCAGAACAGGTGGTGCACTCAGCAGTTTCAAATTCATTGCAGTGATTAGCATCTCTCTTCCCACACACATTTATATAACAAACCTTCACTATTGGAAATTTGCATATGCTTTTTTGGTGAAAAAGTAACATGAACAAGCCAAGACCCTTCTGTGACACCACCCAGATATACAGCCTTTTTCGTTACGTCAGTGATTAACAGCAAAATGCAACATAGATGTTACAGTGATCTTCTACACTGAATATACAATAATATGCATATAGAAATTCATAGTTTATCATTTACAAATGAGAAAATCTTCCCTTTTACCCAATAGATATCATTGTTTTCAGTCCGTCCGTTTTGTCACTTACAAATCTTTTTGAGTCACAGAATGACACTAAAAATGCATAATACTCTTCCAGGTCATACTGTAGTATTAATCCTATTGCCTATTGTTGCGTTCATTGCCAGAAAATCTTTGGTTGCATCACAATCACTTCCTTCATTTTGATAGAAACTGTTTTTTTTTTGTTTTTTTTAAGTACCCTCAAAAATTACTAACACTAACTAAAGACACGTTTCCTTTCTGTTTCACAAGATGGTAAAGCCTGTGCATCATGCAGCACCAGGAAGACCCCCATGTGGAGGGATGCAGAGGACGGGACCCCCCTCTGTAATGCCTGTGGAATAAGGTCATATTAACATTGCTGGCTGTTGAATGTTTTATAAACACATCCATAAAGCTGCGTGCATGGCATATCTATTAGATCACTAGGGGAGACTAAATTTAATGCAATTTATTCTAAACTTTTATATAGACATTCAGAAATATAAGGGTTTAATTTTCCATATTGGCTGTAACATTGAGGTCTATAATGATTAGTCCATACAGACTGATTATTCAATGATTTGTCCATAAAGGTAATTATTATGGACAATATTATCCAAAATGTAATACCTATAACATATAAAGAATTAGACTACATTTGACTGTATATACAGTAATTGTATCCAGATATTGTTTGGTTTTCCTGTCATATTTTTCACTTTATTTTGCCTCAGCAACAATTATCAGTAACAATAATTATACGAATTACAAACGACTCACTAGAATTGCTAACCACAGCCTCATGGACAGCCACATACACAGAACAGTAGCTCCTCTATTGGCTCGTTGTCACCACTGATGTAGTGTGTACTCATAGAAGTTTTATGTTACACAAACTTTACGGCTTCAATGATATACATACTGCACCCTTGCAACAATTAATCTGCGGATGACTACATGAAAGACTTGGAATTAATATATTGATTGCCTTATGTTTCATACTCTTGGTCTGCAGACATAAACACTAAGGCTGAAACAATTCCTCGAGTAACTCGAATAATTCGATTACCAAAAAACCTCGATGCAAAATGATTTGCCTCGAAGCTTCGTTTAATCAATGTTACCAATGTTGTATCACTGACGGTGTTTCCGCACGGATGATTATTTCTGTCGCACACCGGGCTGACGCTGCTGGCAACACATGCTATGAAGACTGACGCCGCAGATTACAAAATGAAGAAAGTACGTAAATAGTGAGGGACTAAGAGAAGAGACAGGCTGGAGAAAACAACAGAAAGTGTCCAAAGTTTGGAATCAGTTCAAACGTAATCAAAACGAAAACTCTGTACAGTGTGTCTACTGCAAAATCAAACTAGCTTACCACGATAATAGCACGACGTCAATGCTTCAGCATCTCAACAGAAAACATGGAGTCTAACTTAATCATCCATTCCATGAAGCGGACCCAACAAAAGTAAATCACAGTGTCGTATGGACGATGAAACTACACCAAACGCAACAACTACCAAAAATAGACAAGAAAAAACGTAGTGGTGAACACGATCTGATCTAAAGAGCTGACTTGTTGACTATCCCTTCAGAAAAACAGCTGACTGTTCCGCACCATTTTCTCTCTCTCTCTTCACGGAGAAACAGCTGATCAAGGATCTACTAGCATAAGTGTAACAGAGCTGTGTGACATTGTAATCAAATATATAAATGAAAATAGGTTTAGTATAACTAATATTTACATATAGGCCTATATACAGATCAGTCTCAGATTGAAACTTGTAGTTCTGAAAATTAAGTTGCGCAACTTAAGGTAATGTTTATGTATGTTTAATGTATGTGTATGCAGTAGACGTCCAATTTTTAAAAGAAAAGAAACCCAACAAATTAAATGTAGTTTGATATTACTTTGTCTTCTAGTGCTGTCAAACGATGAAAATATTTAATTGCGATTAATCGCGTTAATGTCAGTTAACTCGCAATTTTTATCTAAATCTAAATGTCTCTTGATTTCTTTTTTTCACGGAGAATTGGCATCAGCTGTGTGCTTGGCCATCAAGTGTTATTTCAGACTGGACGTGCTGCGATGATCAGTTCACAACGACAAAACACACAGATCACTTTGGTCTTGTCAATGGAACCATTTGGCAACTTTTTAAAAATAAACTTTCCATTCAGAATCTTATTGCCATCCATTTCGGCGTCTCGTGCTCGCCATCCACTCAAAACGTAACGTTAGCCTACTACTCTTTGGCCGGCTTGCAAGCCCAAATAAATGTGTGCGGCGTGCCTGTTGTTGTTGTTGTTTTGTTTGCGGTCTAGCTAGATCCGGTGTGGTGTTGTAGTTTTTCTAACGTTACTAGTTGTTGTAACAGCATGTGAAAAAAACTACAAAGTTTGCTAGGCCAAAAAGAACGTTAATCGTTAAAAACGTTAAACGTAAAAAAAAAAATGTTACGCCGTTAAAGTGGGTTTGCATTAACGCCGTTAATAACGCGTTTAACTGACAGCACTAATGTCTTCATACAAAAATAAAAACTTTTGCAACTAAAAACTGCAAAGTGCCAAGCTTAGGCCAGCTTTCAAATACATTTAATTCAAGTATAAAATAAAACTGTTAAATAAAAAGAGCTTTTCGTTCAGAGTTTGGTGGGAGTTTAGAGCAATGAAGGAGTGCGTTGGTTGACTGGCGCGGTACTTTAGGTTGTTGTTCGTCCACACCTTTAATGTTAATCTCTGGGTGATGGTGTACGATGTGAGTTCTCAAGTTTGTGGTGTTTCCAAAATACTTAACTTTCGCTTTGCAAAGCCTGCATATAGCATGATTCCTATCAAGTTCCGTCTTCCCCTCGAGGTTATAAAAGCCGAAATGTGTCCAAACTCTCGCCTTCAATGAGGATGGAGCAGGTTGAATAATTCTTTCTGTGAGGTTTGCCATTGTTTGCGCCGACTAAACTACTTCCGCTGCACTCGTTCTTTTTTTGATTATAACAAGAGTGCCCAGGCGTCAGTGTGAATTTGACGCAGCGCCATCTATGGGAATGGCGAGGTAATGGCATTTCAGGACAATTTTTTTTTTATTTTTATAAATATGAATAGATTTTTGGAATTCTATTAATCGATTTTGAATCGGTAGAGCTTGAATCGCGATACGAATGAGAATCGATTACAATTTTTTTTTTGCATATACATGTCACAGATAAAACTAAGTTTAATCACCACTGTATTTATTTATTTTTTCTTTCTTGGCTTTTAAAGGTATAAGAAGTACAGAGTGCGCTGTGTCAACTGCTGGCATATCCCTAGGAAAGAGGGCAACTCCAACTCATGCTGCCTCAAGTGTGGAAACTTTGTGAGGCTGACCTCATCTCAGCGGAAACACACCACCTAGCAAGACAAAGAGCAAAGGTTTTTATGTCCGTGTGTGACGAAGGTCTACACACATTTGCACAACAACAGTTCAAAACTACTCTCTGCTCCCGTAGTTCATAGTCTGCTACAGTTCACTACAGATGGAAATGCAAACGTAGAGGAGCAGCACCAGCTTCTTACATCTTACTTGACTCGGTAATTAGTTTGACTGCAACAATGATGTACCTCAGGGAAGACCAATTCCCTTTGGGTCCCTTTCTGCTCTCAAGGTGCTGTATACACCAGGGAAAAAAACATAAACATGTAAACAACCTAAAATGAAAAAAAAACCTTGTTAAACTCTTTTTAAAAATGAAAGGGTATCTGAATAAAACAATATGTACTTCAATCTTGACTGCACTGATCCTATTTGTGCTACCTGCTAACCTGTATGTAGCATGTGTGACAGGAATTATACAGTTGATAGGTTTGATTTCTTCTCTACACAAGGAGGCAATATATCGATGAAGCCCAGTCAGTTTATAGCATAAACGCAGTATTAATGTGACATTGAAGGGCTACTATAAGAAGTGGACACATTCAGTGGAACGTTTAGGCATGTTTTCATCTATATAGCTTTATTGTTGCCTGTGTATAATGGTCAGCTGTGCCAGATGGCTGCAGTAGAAAGTTATTTCTGTAGACCAAACACTGCAACCTGAGCTCAGCGCTGTGTTCACTGTGATTAACTGCAAAACAATGTACGTCTCTTGACCTTGACAGCAAGACTGTCGGCTAAGTTCAGTAGATATACATTTAGTTTCCTACGTTAAATTAAGTTATTTATTGTCTTTATCATTGTTTCCAATTGTGTGTTGTTTTTGGGGGTTTGTTTCTGTTTGTCATTCATTTGTGTTGTTGCCGGTTTAGTTAGTGCACTTATTTCCTTAGCATTGCTGTTTTCAGTGAGAAGAAAATACATTTGTGTGTTGCATGGGTTTTGGTTTGTATTAAATTCAGTATGAAACATACAATTTGTTTCCTTGTTCTTTGTAGGTATAAGGCCTGCTCTAGGTATACATTAAATCCCCTACGGAAAATGCAATGATTATAAAATAGTAGAATATAACCCTCAGAGTAGTTCTGAGGGGTATACACAAATCACATTAAACTATATGGAGAGGAACAGGGAAGAATTGTTCAATAATGAGACTTCCCACAGTTTCCTTAGCCCACCCTGCAGTACAGACACATCGGCCAAGTGGGTGGCCTCACACGAATTGATACAGTGCAGCTATTATTTCAAAACGGATTACGTCTTCCTCTTATTTGAAACAGCCAGAGTTGCCTCTGTCACCATGTGCCAAACCATCCGGCAATGAGCAACACAGAAGGAAATGAGCACTGTGTAAGCCAAGAACATAACAGATAGAAACAATAACATTAATGTTCATTTTTAAATGAAGTATATTTCAATCCAATCACCTCACTTAAATATCAACAGTAAGCACTAAAACCCTAATGAATCTTAGTCAGTAAACCACAATACAATGAAACATAGAAGCAAAACAATCAGATATAGACATGCACATTCAGTGTAGAAAAGCCAAGCATCAAACTGTAAAATATGATATTATAATTAGTCTTCCTCTTCCATAAAGAATTGGTGACTGATGATGGTGATTTTAACCACTGATGATCGGGTGATGATAGGATTTATGTTAGGCTGTATCTTGATGTAGCCTACATTGTATTATGTGAGCTTGCACGGTTGGTTTTTGCATTTGTTTTACAGAGTTTTGAATCGGTTTTATTATGTTTATGCATCTTATGTTTACGCCTGTGTTCTAGGTTACACATGGCTGCACAACAAATTGGGGTTACGAAATTTGAGTTGGGATTAAAAACTAAAATAAGTAGAGAATCCAGAGCCAATGTGCCTAGTGGTGTATAAAACGACTTTGCGGTGTTTGATAGGCTATATCTCCTCATTATCATCACCATACATTCACTCTTTAGTTTAAACCTTTAGGTTTTAGAGCCTCCTGTTACTGATTTTCATCTGCTTTGTTTTGATGAAGACAGATTGCTTGCAAGAGGAGGAGGAGAAAGTTTAGAGTGGGAGGCCAAAAAGTCTAAGATGAAGTCAGATGCGCAGCTTTTTTTTGTGAATGAAAGGGGAGAAGGGGGTCTGCTGTTCTGACCCATGCAGGCGGGCGAAGTAGAGCGCCTGTTGGGCCGCCGTGCCACCGGACACTCCGGACCATGACCTTGGACAGCAAGCGCATGGAGGAGACGGATCTTGACGTAGGGGGACAGACGGATGGTAGCGACGATCTGAAGACCACAGGTCTTTCAGTGATAAATACGAGTAATCCCGAGTCTGAGCAAAGCGCTTCATCCTTGGCTCCTGAAGTGCGGGAGGAGGGAGACTTTGCAGCCCGGCTAAAGGATGGTCCAGACAGGAGAACCACCTCGGTGAAGCCTCCTTACTCGTACATCGCTCTCATCACCATGGCCATCCTCCAGAGCCCGAAAAAAAGACTCGCCCTCAGTGAGATATGTGATTTTATCAGCCAGCGCTTTGCGTATTATCGGGAGAAGTTCCCTGCTTGGCAAAACTCAATCCGTCACAACTTGTCTCTAAATGACTGCTTTGTCAAAATGCCCCGGGAGCCTGGGAATCCTGGCAAGGGGAATTACTGGACACTGGATCCCATGTCGGCAGGTATGTTTGAAAACGGGAGTTTTCTTCGGCGGAGGAAACGCTTCAAGAGGCAACATTTCTATTTGGGGGCGTTGAAGGACTGCAGGGCGAAGGAGCGCAGCCTGATGCCCGTGTTTCCTCTCCTCGGAGGGCACAGGATGAGTTCTTGTCTCCAGGCTCCGGAGTTGTACCACGAGCTGGGCTTCAGAAGTCGACTAAGCCCCCACACTATTCCCAGCACCCCACCTGTAAGCAGCATCATACCTGCACTCTCCTCTCTCCTCTCCAACAATTTCCCCTCATGTCGAACCTTTGAACATTTCGACCCGGGACGCTGCACGGCTGTCCCATCTCTGGCTCCAAACTGCTCGTTCGTGCCTCCTGTCTCGCTGCACGGAATGAACTACCCTGCTTCTCAGCTCTCCCATTTCCCCACTGGGATCCTAAAAGTTTCGTCTAATTTAATTTAATGTAGCTTAATGACGCCTTTCTTGAATGGAATCTTCTTATTCTTCGACTGAGAATAAACCCATGGTAGCCTACATTATGTACAAATACAGTTTTTAATGCAAACATGCCTCCATATTTGTTTTTGAATAAGTGATATTTTACAGTTATGTTTGGAATAGAACGTGGTTGAATTCACAGTCTGCAATTTGAATTAAATATCAGAGTTTATCGTCATAGACACAATCAAATAGCGTCGCTTACGATTCTTTTACATTTTGGTTGATTGTATTACATATTTTCTTTCTCCTTGTTTCTACGAAATTAAGACTAAATTGAACTGTAAGATTTGTGCAAAAGTATGTGCACTAGAGTTTAAAAGAAGAAGAAATAAATCACAAAAGTAGGCTATTTATTCCATATTCTTAATATAGCCAAACTCAACGCAAATAATTAGGCCTATATACCAACAACAATAATGATATGCTTTCAAATATTTTTTGGGCAACGTTGGCCGTTAAATTTGTAAAGATCAGAATAAATTACTCTTTTAATACAAATAGGCCTACTGTAATAAATAAAAAAGTAGGCTAGTAGCCTATATGTGAAATGCAGTTAGACCTTCTTGGAGCCAATAACAATCCAAATGTGCATGGTAAATGTTCAACCTATCCGATATGGCCTATGGATTTGCACAAACACAGCCTACTTACACTCTAAAATAAATGTAATTTGTGCAAATGTGACGACATTGCTGAGTTTATTTTGCTGTGGATGATGGATCAGATGTCACCACGTTCTAAGCATGAGCACATTTGATTTCTCCCTCCCTTGTTTATTGATTGTCCGTTTGAGTAGCCTATGTGATTTCCTCCACATCATGTTTGAAAGAGGTCTTGCTTTAAAAACAGGCCTCCACATCACATCACACGCTGGCCTTGTCAGCCTCTGCAGCCTGAATAAGCAGCGCAGTGTTCAGCATGATTATCAAACACATCTGTTCATCTGGCCGTCAGGTAGGCTATTACAAGTTCAAACTGCACCGCAGGCTTTAATCGGCCTATAGGTGCTGTTTGTTTTGTTATGTAGAAATATGAGTGGTAGAAGTGTGGGTGCTTTAAGGGAGGAAAGATTCAGATCGTTTAGAAAAAGTAGCAACACCACAACTGAAAAATACACAATCAAGATTTGTTTAAGTACTGTAAATGTATGACCAGTAGGCTAAAATGTAGTTACTGAATAACTAAAGGTAAGACTAGTCGCCATGCAGATTAGCCCTTTTTTCTGAGAGATGCATCACTATTTTAAGTGAAGTTTATCTGTTAGTTCATTATAAATAAATGCATAAAGCTGTATGGGTTTACATGCAAAATGTTATTTGTAAATGTTTGAGGAAACTCCATCCGATGGCTGTAGTTACTTGAGTTAAAAGTACAATATTTAGTTCATATCTGTGTTTGTAAGAGATTATAGTTTGTAAAACAAGGTGAGTGTGTAAGCAGTTGCAACACTAATTTGAACAGTGGAGATATGTTGACACTGGTAAGAAGAAGCAGTATCATGGGCTAATGAGAGATTTGAACAAATCTGCAGTGTGATGATTGTTAATCTGCTTTCCTGCAGAGTCCTCCTGCCATTAATGCAAAATAACATTCCTTACAAGAGGAAACTCAAACTTTACATGAAATATCTAATGCGTTATATAACCATGCAATCCATTGTATATTTTAGTCTTAAAGTTTCTATATTTTACAAATTAAAAAATGAGGTGCAAGGACATTAATACAGCTAAGGACGTAGGAACAATTTTTGCACTATTACTTTGATCAACCCCAGACCAACAAATGTTTAAAGGAAATCTTTCCAGGGATGTAGCTGCTGGTGTAAGATGCCTTCCACCTAAATAACTCGTTAGGGACGAATTTGCTATATTCAATTACAGCACACAGTCCTGTTTCTCTCATTGGAAAAAAAAAAAAGATCTTCATATATCTCCATGGAGTATGGCCCATTAAAGCCAGTCAGTGAAGCATGAGGTGGACCGCAGCATGAGCCCTGTGACAGGAAATTTGATGGAGTGTGTATATTTGAAGAAAGAGAGGACCCCGCTCCAATCCCTAAAACCTGGACTGGACAGACGACAGAGACATATGACAGCAGAGCCACCCATGAGCTCATAATATATGTATATAGACAAAAAGTTAAAAAGTCAAACTTTTCACTTACATTCTGAAAGGCTAATTTTAATTTAGTATCCTGCATTGACATTTAGACTTACTATAAGCATTGTTTTTAATCATAAGTAACTTTTCATTTTCTTCATCTATTTATTCTTTTACTGGCTAAAAAAGGTTATATAATACAAAAGTTCACAAGAGTGAGTGTAACATGTCCATTACGCAGAGATGGAATGACGAACATAAGGTCAAGGTAACAATGCAGTTTATTTCTTCTGACAACTTTTCATCCAAACAGACACGCTCAGAATTGCTTGATAGAGCCTGAACTATCTTTCAGAGGTGTGGATGTGCGTTAGGAACAAATGAGTCTGGTTATAGCCAGGGCTTTGGGGAATAGGACCACAACAAAAGCATAAAATGAGACAATTGCAGAAATCGTCCAATTTTCTCCAGCTGTGTTTAGCCTCCAAACAAGCGGACACTTACAGCGGCCAACACAGAGAGCCAGATATATGACGTAATCAGCTCACCCTCAGTCCCCCATTAACTGATCCAACATCTTTGAGAATTTGTCTTTGTGTGCAAGCCGCAGTTTCTTGGTCAACAAACGAAACACAAAGGGTGATCAAGAGCAACGCATGGCCGCTACAGGCTCAGTGACATTTGGTTTCAATTCATCTTTTTTTATTCTCCTGCCATTTCCTCCTGCCATTTGTGCTGTTTTCTTTCTTTCCCACCCTGTACCACCTAAACTATTAACATGACCGAAAGGATAATTTCACTCAAATGACAAATATACATATCTTATCGCTCAACCTAAGCATAAAAATATTTATTTTAAATTTCAATTCAGTTCATTTGCTGGATAATACACTAAGTTTACATACTGTTTTCCAGTAGTCTACAGTCATGCTAGCTGCTCTGTGGGGCTGTAGGCATAGCACTGCTTTGAGCTAAATGCTACAATCAGCATGCTAACAGGCTAATATTTAACAGGTATAATGTTTTAGGCTGTTCTCATGAACCATAAGTACTGTACATATACTGTAGCTATGAAAAGTTAAGGACTGTAATTTTTAAGCATTGAATGTTTATTCATTTAGATTAGCATGTTGTCATGCTACCATACATTTCTAAACAGAAATTGTACTGGTGTCCAGATCTCAGTTTACATTTAAAAGAATTTAAACAGGTATAGCCTTTTTTGTTCCAAAATAAGTAGATCGATTTCAGGCCTAGTCCACATATACACATTTTTTGTGTGAAAACTGTGTTTTCCCTGCATACAAGCCCTGTTTTAAAAAAAACTCCAAATGATAATGCAAAAAAACAATAAAAATGCTGTCAAGAGCATGCCAAATAACAGGCAGCGATGTAGCCCTAACCTTAAATCCATGCTGGCCAATCAGAAGCCTAAAGAAAAGCTATTATCGGAAAGCTACCTGGCTGCAATGGTGCTGTCGGTACCTGATCTATGCTGCCTGCACAATCCGTCCTGTGCATGCGCAAGATGATAATCCTGTTTTACAAGTTCTCTTAATACATTCATGGGATTGACGACACTAGCCTCATGGATGTATTAAGAGAACGGTTGGCCTCCACCAGGAAGCTAACGCTAGTTTAGCTAACAGCTAATTCGGCTAACCGCTAGCTGCCAGCTTGATTCAGTCTAAAATAACGTTAACTCAAAACTAAACACTGGGAAAAGCAGGCTACAGCTAAATTAAGACTTTACAGTAGAAACAATAGACAAGTATTGATTGATTGTATTTTAAATGAGCACAAGTAAAGTAGAACTGACGTAACAGCTGTTATATATTTTAATGGTTATTTTCAGGTTTGAGGGTCTTTTACATGCTGTCTCAGCTAGCGGTAGCCGAAGTAGCTGGAAGCGTGGAACAGATCGTGCAGTATCGTAAATCCTCGTACAACAGGATTATGCGCGAAGATCTTGCGCAAGCGCAGGACGGATCGTGCAGGCAGCACGGATCAGGTACCGACAGGTGCATTTATTGCTCAAGTCCTCCAAAACAATAGGATCCACAGGAGTATTTCATTAAAGCTGTAGTGCGTAGTTTTTGTCTCCCCCATGAGGAATTTCTAAGCAATGATAACAAAACTGGTGGCAAATCCACATTATACAAGCCTTCCGTGATCACGCGCCACCCTCACCCCTCCTCCACGCAGTTGCTAGTAGCCAAAGAGGACACAGAGGATTAAAAAAACATGATGGACTCTTCAGAAGAGGTAATTGTCTTCGCTAGATTTTCTGTGCCCAATTAACTTTGTATCAAATCATTTGGCAATGGCTTGAATGTAACAGACGTTCATAGTCCATAGTCGCACACCCTACACGCGCAGGCTCAAGACAGCCAGAGCAAGTGCTGCTCAGAGCTCAACTTCGGTAAAGTTAGAAAGATATTCATACATTCAAACATAATTTTGGGGAATATGTTTTGCCAAAAACATTTAATATTGTAATAATGAAATAGAATTCTGTCGCTAAACTTAGCTCACACATAATTAGTGTTCTGCTGGTTGTACTCACTTCTGGTTGTTAATCACTTACTTTTCAAAAATAGGCATATGCATAATTGTGGGGAATATTTTTTGCCATAATTTTTTTTTTAAATATATGTCATAATTACAAAGAGGCATGGAACTACTTGTAATGGCAAAAATTACATTTAAGCATAATTCTACTTTAATTCTCTCACAAATGCTGAAAGAGTTTCTCATTCCCACATGCAGATTTTGATTCTAACTTTGTGAGACGTCCAGTCTGGAACATGATGTGAGCACTGTTTGTCTGAACAGATAGGGGCTACAAGGTCACCCTAAAACTCTCTAGTTTTCCCATGCCAGTTAAGATGTAACTGGGGGGGTGAAAGTCGTACAGGGAGGAGGAGGCGAAATGGCTCCGAGATGTCTCTTGTGTTTTTTCTGATTGTCTGCATGTGTATCAGATTGCCTGTAAGAATTGTAGCGTCATACTAAGCCAAGTGCGTGTGTGCTGTCACTCTGAAGATGCATATAAGCCTAGTGTTCTGTTCACTCATTTGAGAAACTGACTCCACATTGGGCTGTGGCCTTTTGTGAAATCATGTTGATCCTATTTGCAAATATATCTTTTTTAAATAAAATACAAACAAACCCAACTTGGTTTTAGTCTCAGACTGTCTTATTTGTTTCAATTTACTAAACTCTGAAATCCCCCTGCTGCAAAGGAAACTTCCACTACATACTCCACACATAGAACCCCCACCCCCTTGCTGGCTGTCTGAATTTCTTTTCAAAGTGCACCAGATTGATGCATTTAAACATTAAAAAACACAAAATGTTCTTACAGGGGAGCATGCCCAATTAGCCCCCCTTAGGGAGACTGCTGCCCCAGTACAGCTCTAGGTCTAGTGACGCCCCTGGGGCAGTGTCCCCATTTTAAGTTTACAAAGATAAAAACATTACCTGTTTTGGAGGTATTTACACTTCTGAGCTGAAAATGTCCCCAGATTTAGTTTCAGAAATCTGGTCACCTTACCTTATCTGCTTCATTCATGCTTCACCAACAGTAGCTCATTCATCGGTTGTTTGGCTACCAGCTGACTAATAACGTCATAAAGTCATGAATACATGTACATTATAACCACCACCACCACAGGTTTTAAAACTAGATTTTGTTACAGGGTCCCTCTTCAAGACATCAGGCAATAAAGCAGGGCAAACCTTAAAGCCTTTATCCCGTCAGTTGATAATGCACTTTTGTGCATATTCTATCACATTAGCAGATATTTAAATGAACACAAAGCAACTGCCTTTTCTTTTAATCAGTAAAACAGCACTTTCCCTCGACTGATAAGACAACCTAATGTGAAGGGATTTTTTTTTTTACATCATGAATACTAGGAAATCAAATTGATTTGTCATTAATAGAGATTTTGGAAAGTATGCTTATTCACTTCTTCTTTTTTGCCAAGAGTTAGATGAGATGATTAATACCACTCTCATGTTTCATAAAGTATGGAGCCAGGAAAACTTTATTTAACTAATTTATCTTTAATAAACTAGGGATGTGGTGTTAATGCTATACTGTAAGAAGTGACTATTATGGGTGTTGAACTAACTGTTGTTTTGTAAAAGTTTTTTAGTTTTTTTCAATCAAACAAAAGTCCCTGTGCCTTATTTAGAAAACCAAAAAAGAACATGCTTACATTCTTGTTTTATTCTTTACATTTAACATACAACATAAACTCTTTGTCAATATAGGATCTTTGAAATTACACATCAGAAGTATTATAGTTAGTACAGTATCATACAACATACATGTTATTGGTTGTTACATCTGAAATCACAATCCATCATTTTAATGGATAGTAATCATAATATTGATTGTAAATTATTACTCAACACTTATAATATATTCAGCAGTGGTAAATAGGATTTCAGTGGAATAGTATACAAAATGTGTCATGTAAAGTAAAAGCAATTATTTTTACTCTCCAATGCCCTGCTTGACGTCTTTGTAGTCAAAAAACTTAACGGCTATCTGTTCAGTTTCACAACGCTTCCCACACTCCATAAGACATGCAAACCAACCGTCATCAATGTAAGCCAGGTCGGAGTAACCACTGGGTCCACTGTGAATAATGTAGGGTTTGCTCCATGCATTTGAGCTGCCTGGAGATGTATTCAGATACACTCCTAGATTTACCCTTTTGGATTTATCGCTTGGGTGGCTGAAGAGCAGCCACTTGTTTGGGCTCTGGCTTTGGTTAGTACATTCACTCTGAGCTGGAAAGGAGACCACACTTCCCTGACAGCCTCCACCTGTTTCCACAAGATTTCGGCCCAGCTTGGTAAAATCCTCTCCACTATTTTTACTAACAGCTTCTTCTCGATAGCCTCCCTTATTGCGGGCATTGCAGTAGATCAAGCTGTTGCCTGTATCATCAAAAAACTCTGCCATTTCACATTCAATTGACTTATTTTGGAACATTTTGCCAAATTGCCATGTACTGCCCTTATCGTCACTATACAAGGAGAGTGCATATGGAATAGGCTTACATATGCTAGAACAGCATAAGCAGGAGCCAGAAACATAAGCATAAACTGGTACAATCAATCTACCACTCTCTGTTTGAAGACCATGGCCTGGCCCAACAGCAAATGTGGCCCAGTGTTGGATATCAACCAGTGACTCGGTCAAATCAGTCACGTCACTCCAACTTTGGCCAACATCGTCAGTTGTAACATAGCAGAGACGAGCCTTGTTGCGGCCCGAAGCTATCTGCTGCTGCTCTGAGACAGTTCCTTCAACATATATGAAAAACAGGAAAAGTTTTTTGCTGGTCTTCTCATAAACCAGGCATGGGTTCATCGGACGGTATCCATCAAGGCGTGCCTTCACCGGTTCAGAGATCCGCTCTGACCACTAAAAAAGATATTACTCAAATGTTAAAAAACTAAAAACAAAGCCTGGATAAAGTTGAAAAGAATATCATCACAATGTACCAATAAAACAGTTGCTTGAGATAATTACCTCAACTGTCACTTCATGAGTGGTTTCATCCTGGTTGATCGTTCCTGACTTTAAGAACAGCGTCAGTCCGCTGGCATCATCTGAAGTCCTCCGCTTCTCTGCAAAGGCCATAAGGAGTTTATGGTGTCTGTCGTAGAAGAGAGCAGGAATCCTGTACACTTCTTGTTCGTTGGATTTAAAGACAGTTTTCTCTTCTTCCACTAGTTCATATTGACGTGAGGGTTTGTTAGCCATGGTTGAGTAAAATCATCCAATTTAAGAAAGGAAGACACGCAGCTTTCTCCTTCAGAGTTATCAAAGTTTGCCCTCTGTTTTTATATCAGGCTGGGTGGTGCATTCTGTGAATGAGGAAGGAGTCTTTCTTGGACAATGGGAAAATCATAGTCCAAACACTTTTTGCAGGTGAACGAACAGAGCAGGAAACAGAAGTTTCCCACTTTTCCTTTAATCAGTAAAACAGTACTTTCCCTCGACTGATAAGAACCTAATGTGAAGGGATTTTTTTTTTTACATCATGAATACTAGGAAATCAAATTGATTTGTCATTAATAGAGATTTTGGAAAGTATGCTTATTCACTTATTTCTTTGCCAAGAGTTAGATGAGATGATTAATACCACTCTCATGTTTCATAAAGTATGGAGCAAGAGCCAGGAAAACTTTATTTAACTAATTTATCTTTAATAAACTAGGGATGTGGTGTTAATGCTATACTGTAAGAAGTGACTATTATGGGTGTTGAACTAACTGTTATTTTGTAAAAGTTGTTTTGTTTTTTTCAATCAAACAAAGGTCCCCGTGCCTTATTTAGAAAACCAATAAAGAACATGCTTACATTCTTGTTTTATTCTTTACATTTAACATACAACATAAACTCTTTGTCAATATAGGATCTTTGAAATTACACATCAGAAGTATTATATGTTAGTACAGTATCATACAACATACATTTTATTGGTTGTTACATCTGAAATCACAATCCATCATTTTAATGGATAGTTATAATATTGATTGTAAATTATTACTCAACACTTATAATATATTCAGCAGTGGTAAAAAGCATTTCAGTGGAATATTATTACTTGTATTACACAACAGGTTTCATATGAGGAACACAAAATGTGTCATGTCAAGTAAAAGCAATTATTTTTACTCTCCAATGACCTGCTTGACGTCTTTGTAGTCAAAAACCTTAACGGCTATCTGTTCAGTTTCATGATCATTCCCACACTCCATAAGACATGCAAACCAACCGTCATCAATGTAAGCCAGGTCGGAGTAACCACTGGGTCCACTGTGAATAATGTAGGGTTTGCTCCATGCATTTGAGCTGCCTGGAGATGTATTCAGATACACTCCTAGATTTACCCTTTTGGATTTATCGCTTGGGTGGCTGAAGAGCAGCCACTTGTTTGGGCTCTGGCTTTGGTTAGTACATTCACTCTGAGCTGGAAAGGAGACCACACTTCCCTGACAGCCTCCACCTGTTTCCACAAGATTTCGGCCCAGCTTGGTAAATTCATCTCCACTATTTTTACTAACAGCTTCTTCTCGATAGCCTCCCTCATTGCGGGCATTGCAGTAGATCAAGCTGTTGTCTGTATCATCAAAAAACTCTGCCATTTCACATTCAATTGACTTATTTTGTAACATTTTGCCAAATTGCCATGTAATGCCCTTATCGTCACTATACAAGGAGAGTGCATATGGAATAGTCTTACATGTGCTAGAACAGCATAAGCAGGAGCCAGAAGCATAAGCATAAACTTGTACAATCAATCTACCACTCTCTGTTTGAAGACCATGGCCTGGCCCAACAGCAAATGTGGCCCAGTGTTGGATTTCAGCCAGTGACTCGGTCAAATCAGTCACGTCACTCCAACTTTGGCCAACATCGTCAGTTGTAACATAGCAGAGACGAGCCTTGTTGCGGCCCGAAGCTATCTGCTGCTGCTCTGAGACAGTTCCTTCAACATATATGAAAAACAGGAAAAGTTTTTTGCTGGTCTTCTCATAAACCGGGCATGGGTTCATCGGACGGTATCCATCAAGGCGTGCCTTCACCGGTTCAGAGATCCGCTCTGACCACTAAAAAAGATATTACTCAAATGTTAAAAAACTAAAAACAAAGCCTGGATAAAGTTGAAAAGAATATCATCACAATGTACCAATAAAACAGTTGCTTGAGATAATTACCTCAACTGTCACTTCATGAGTGGTTTCATCCTGGTTGATCGTTCCTGACTTTAAGAACAGCGCCAGTCCGCTGGCATCATCTGAAGTCCTCCGCTTCTCTGCAAAGGCCATAAGGAGTTTATGGTGTCTGTCGTAGAAGAGAGCAGGAATCCTGTACACTTCTTGTTCGTTGGATTTAAAGACAGTTTTCTCTTCTTCCACTAGTTCATATTGACGTGAGGGTTTGTTAGCCATGGTTGAGTAAAATCATCCAATTTAAGAAAGGAAGACACGCAGCTTTCTCCTTCAGAGTTATCAAAGTTTGCCCTCTGTTTTTATATCAGGCTGGGTGGTGCATTCTGTGAATGAGGAAGGAGTCTTTCTTGGACAATGGGAAAATCATAGTCCAAACACTTTTTGCAGGTGAACGAACAGACCAGGTCTCTCTCCCTTGTTAAAAATTAACATATCACCATCCTGGATATATCAGAGGAAAGACATCTAAAACAGTGAATAGAAGAACAAAGTTCTTAATGCTACACTTAATTTGATGCAGTTTCAGCTTGTATCATCTAAAACCTCTGCCATTTCACATTTGCATTGTTATGCAGAACTGTCCAAAATCAGTGCTTTTTCTGATGAGTGAGTTGGTAACATGGCTGCAGGGTATTCCACGGTATTTGACTGATGGGAACAGCAATCTTGACATTGGTCCAGCCATTAACAGGCTCAGCTTAATATTCTCAGTGTCTGATAACATTATGGAAAGGATTCTAAGGAGGTCGAGCTTTCTGTTAAAAACATCCGTGAAATGGCGTTTGCGTTCCCAGACTCCATGTAAATAAATAGTAAGTTTAGCATCATAAAATAAACTTCATTCAAAGTCGACAGAAACAAAATAAAACTATGAAAAGCCCTTTTGGGTCGTCTTTCCATTTTTCCAACTATCACAACTCTAGTTTTGGTTGAAATAAACACATAGTTTACTGATTTACTAACAAATATGTTGGCTCTATACACTAAAAGTATTGTTTTTTTTAAATGGAGTCTGGTGGGTTTAGCGCTAGTGACCTCAGAGCTGTTTCTGGTTAAACAGAAAGGTCTTAAAAAGGTTTTAAAAAGGCCTTTCACTGTAGGGATCCTTTCCATAATGTTGTCAGACTAATAATCTAAGCCTTTCAGTTGCTGGTAGTTACAGCGTCCACACTTAATACTTCAAAAGATTGTTGTTCCTATCAGTCACTTACACACAAAAACATAGGAAAATAGAGTCCAGGACTCCGGCTTGAAATATTTTTCACTCAGACCAACTCTCAACAGTAGGCCATATGCCACATTGGACACTGACATTTGAATTGCTACTCTTATGCAGTGAATGCTGAACTCTTAGATAAGGTCATAGTGGCTCAGTTCCTGGAAAGGCCAGTCATTAATTTCCACTTGTCCACCTCCCACAACACATCGACCAGTTCCTAACACAGAAACTCACTTCCCCACATTCAAACCATGCCCTGCACTGCTCCTGCACAATACTATGGCAATGTTGTGCAACATTTAAGCCAGCTGTACCGTCACACTCAGCAGTTGTACAGTTACAGTTTGCAGGTGACTGTTCAGGCCGTTCCTCATTCAAATCAAGGACAGAAATCAATAAAGAAACAAAAAGAGGAGACATGCTTTACCTTGAGATGTTACCATTTGCGTTTGATGCAATAGCTCATCCCTGTTTTTAAGTTAACTTGCAAATTAACTTTGTGTTAAATGAAATATACAACTCTGCCCCACTATTAGACCTCTGCACTCACCAAGGACACACTGCTCTCTGAATTGGTTACAATGTTGGCATTAGATGAAAATTGCTTAATAATTGTTTTATTTTGTCAGATGATGTCTGGTCATAAAGGCTTCATGAAAAGGTGTAATATGGAAGTGATATTTTTTTTCTTGCAATTTCTGGTGGGTTAAAGCTCAACCAATCAAATCAATTCTGAAATTGGACTGTGTGAGATCTGTTGCTTCAGCAGTGCAAACAACAATGTGTTGTATGCTGTACCATGTGCCACCCTGCAGCCCATAAATATCACAAATATCCCCCTTTCCTCTCCTCCTCTAACTTCCTTGCTTCTCCTCCCTCCAAACTGCTCTACCCTGCTGCTCTGTATCCACTCCTGCTTCCAGTGCTCATAAAAAAACTGGAGCTGACAGGTGCTGGAGATCCGAGCCAGGGAAACAAGAGTTTGGAGGGATCATTAATAAGCTCTGGCTTGATAACGCTTAAATATTTTTGGATCAAACAAATCTCTACTTTAAATTCTTTCCAAATATATACACATACAACAACTGCCATTAAAGTGCTCATATTATGCTCATTTTCAGGTTCATAATTGTATTTAGAAGTTATATCAGAATAGGTTTACATGGTTTAATTTTCAAAAAACACCATATTTTTGTTATACTGCACATTGCTGCAGCTCCTCGTTTCACCCTGTGTGTTGAGCTCTCTGTTTTAGCTACAGAGTGAGGCATCTCACTTCTGTTCCATCTTTATTCGGAGTCGCACATGCGCAGTAGCTAGATAAGGACTACTAGCCAGTCAGAAGCAGAGTATGAGGGCGTGCCGTGCTAGCAGCTAGGCGAGCATTATAACGTGTGTTACAAAGTGACGCACATTCGTCACAGAAGTAAAGGCTGGACTACAACAGAGCAGTTTGGAGCAGTTTGTGAACAGTGTTTTCTGTTGGAGATGGTAAGTCCCTTTGGGGCGGACTTTGGGCCTTTTCACTTTGTAAACCTATAACATGCACAAAAAAGATATATAACTCAATAAAGGAAATGGAAAAAGCCAAAAAGCATAATATGAGCAATTTAAATTCAAACTGACTGATTTTAACTGTTTTTTATAACAAAACTGGGAGATCTGAATCAGCAAATACAAACAGCTATGAAGTTTTTTGGATTGGAACAAATTCTCCCATACCGATGTCCTAGCCAGACCTAATTTGGGTGTGGGTAGCAGGAAGGAGAAGTAAGACAGCAAGGTCAGTATCAATAGCAGCTTTGTTATTTTTTGTAGAAGACTCATCTCCTTCCTCTTCCTCCATCTCCTCCACCCATCTTGCCTCTACTCTTTCTCTGAATTGGCCAGCTCTGGATGTGTCTGCCACAGTTTGGAGAAATTAGAAAGAGTCCGATGACTTGGAGGTTTTCTGTTGTTGTGTTGTGTTGATAAGCCTCCCATCGGAGCATGCAGTTAAGGACCACCCTGGTTGCCTCAAGTCTCATAAAAGCTCTTTCCTCTGCTCATATGTGAAGCTTGTGAACTTCTCAGCTGCTTTGTTCTCTTTGTTCATTTTGTCTCTGTGCATCATGCTGGTGTTGGAAGTTGTTAATGAATGACAAATCCTCATTACATCACCATGAAAATAATAATCACCATCACTATTGTTCAGCCAGCCTTCTCATGTGGAATGGAATATTTTGTGAATGTAGAATATGTACAAGCACAGAACAGCAGGAGAAGGAGGACTCTACAAGTGGATGCTAGGATAGGGGTGGGGTTTAAAGGCCATGTGAACAGCAGTAGGGGCGGCAGCTGTAGCACCAAATGCCATGTGCAGCAAAAGAGTGAGCAGAGCACTGGCAATTTACATATATGGCCATGATTAAAAGGGTGATTAAGGATTTATAATTATTACATCGCATTGAAAAGAAAAGGCCATGTTAGTGTCGCAGCCTGCCTGAAATAGCTTGCAGGCTTCGCCCAATTTGTCATTGTTGTCTTTTTCAAAATTACTTATTTTGTTGTGTCACACATCATATAAGGTCTCATCTCATTCCATTTAATCCCATATACATTGGTTCCTCCCTCACCATTAGACTTGTTTTGTAGCCTTCCCTAGATCTGTGCCTTGACACAACCTGTCTCTGAGCTCTGCAGGCAGTTCCTTCAACCTCATGGCTTAGTTTTTTCTCTTATAAGTATTGTCAGCTGTGAGACCTTATATAGAGAGGTGTGTGCCTTTAATAATGTCTAATCAACTGCATTTACCACAGCTGGACTGCAATCAAGGTGTAGAAACAAGAAAAACAGGAGGGAACCTGAGCTAAATTTCAAGTGTCATAGCAATACTTATGTGATATTTCACTTTTTTAACTACATGTCTCATAAACTGACTGTGCTGTATCTGTTTTCTGTGTTCTTCAAAGTAAATTGGTGATCCGACTAAAGGTCATCTTCAAGTTAATGTCAGAACAAGGGAACAACAATATGGAACCAATCTGCAATACATTCCCCAGTTATTGACAACCTGTAACAGAAATAACTGAATATGCAGGCCCAAGTTGTCTGTACAAGCTCAGCACAGCCCCCTTTGAACCATAATCCCCCAAATGTTCACTCACACAGCAGAAGGCCTCGCTAAGTGGAGCACTGTCAGCAACCACACAATGCTAGGATTCACTTCAAAAACAATAAGAATCTGAAACAAGGAAGATGCACATGTGCAGAGAAGCAGACTCTTTAATAAAAAATTAAAAAAAACAGTTGAAAGACATGAAAGCTGAATATGTCTCAGCATATGTTTGCCAGATTTGTAACAGATTTCCAATCATACAAATACAAGCTTTCCTGGTTTTTGAGCGAGGAAGGATGAATGGGAGGGGGATAACGATGTGAGGGAGTCTGTTTCATTTCAGTCTGCTAGTGACAGACGTGTGTGTGTGTGTGTGTGTGTGTGTGTGTGTGTGTGTGTGTGTGTGTGTGTGTGTGTGTGTGTGTGTGTGTGTGTGTGTGTGAAAGCCATCCACAGTGATACATGCTTCAAATGTGATAATGTAGCGGAGAGGACAGATCCTGTCTGTCAGGCTGTACGCTTCAATGAAATGACAGATGAAGAAATGAAGCGCTTTAGCAAGTGATCAAACATTTGTCTGTTAACAGCAAACAAATGATAAAACTACAAGTGCTGCTCTCAAATTGCATCTACATAAAAACATAACATCTGACTTTCAATTTTTTGGGGGAAAGCTGTAGATTACATGGGGAGAAAGCATGTATTTTGTCCTTAAGTGGGAGGCGGTAAAAATAGCATCCTTGTGTTAAACGTCTTTAGATCTTGAATGGTGGCAGTGTCGTGTTTCACAAATGATTGTTGCTCAAATATTGTAGAAAATTGTATGAATCCTAGAGGGACCTGCCTGGGTCTAACTCTGGTGTTTGTTTTGATTAGTGAAACTGAATCTCATGTTGCAAATATGGTGAAACTTCTGATAATCATGGTGTTCATATTAGCCCTGTTTAGAAGGGGTTGTTTTTCTTGCCCTAACATTAGGCTATCCATCCCACAGTTGTCATGGAAGCTGCAATAGAAGTTGCTGGGAGCAGTTCATTTAAAGGGGCTCTAATTAATGTTTTTTAAAATAATGTGTAAAATGACTATGGGAAAACGATAATGTGACAATGTGAAAGGGTTAGTGATAAACCTACAGAGAATCATCGTCTGAATCTGCGGCTCCTCTGGGCTTCACGGGGCTTTATTGCAATTTTCAGCTCATTGTTTAGTTGTCCAGCTGCAGCTTTACTGTTTTGTTCACTTTGACTTCTTTGCGTCTTTTTTGGCCGCAGTAGGCAGCTGTTTCAGTGAAAAAAAGCTCTAAAATTCCACTGAGCACTGCTCAGTACCAAGCAGCAGACAGACACAGTTAGAGACTAGCTGATGAACATGGTGGAGCATTTAGCAGCTAAAGAGAGGAGATGATAGAGACAAAAACAGAGCTAAAAGAGAGTGATTATGGACATTCATAAGGTGGCCAGAAATACGACTCTAACTGAATGATAATGTTGCTACATAACTTCTGGATGTGTAAATAAGTGACATTTTGCTACAAGTTTGCAATGTGAACTTAAAGTTATAGTGCGTAGTTTCTGCCCACCCCATGAGGAATTCTAAGTAATGACAACAAAACTGTCGGCGCATCCACATGATACAAGCCTTACGTGATCGATGACCCCACCCCTCCTCCACGCAGTTACTTGTAGCCACTCTTCAGAAGAGGTAATTATTTTCACTTGAGTTTCTGCGCGGGAAAGTCACCGGACGCCACAATCTTCTAAACACAGCCATACTGAGAAATACAGAGAGAGTTGTGTGGAGCTGATAGTCTTAATTAGATTTCTAGCAACTCATTTGGCAATGGCTTGAATGTGACAGACGTTCATTATTATAACAAAGTTATGCATTAAAGCTTTAAAAAGTGATGATATGTCAATGTTGTGTTCACAACTTGTTTCTGCTGCTCCAAGTGTCTGATTTAAAAGTTTACATTTTGAGACATTTTGTCCAGGTCTGAGGCTTCCACTACATTGTGCACTATGATATGTACAGCCACACACGTGTGTACACCAGAGATGGCAAAAGTACTCACTTCCCGTACTCATGTAGAAGTACAGATACTTGTCTTAAAAAATACTCTAGTAAAAGTAGAAGTACTGATTTAACTTCTTTACTCAAGTAAAAGTAACAAAGTACAGGCTTGGAAATTTACTTAAAGTTTAAAAGTAAAAGTAGCCTTGCGAATGACAGCTATTTTTTTATGCAAAGCTACCTGGACCACACAAATGTTACTAGAGTGCAAGCTGCGAAACTTCAGTGGAGATGGAAAAAAGGGTCTTTATATGCCATTGCCTACATTTTAATGGATGTCTGCCAGTAGGCCTAAAACATCACATATATGATTATTGTGACAGAGACTGGGAGACTCTGACTGAGTAGCAAGATATGAATTCACTTGTGATTCTGTGAGAATTCAAACATGAGTCCTCTAACTTACATCTGAGAGGTTTGAGACATTAACATTAGCCCAAAATAAAGTGGATTTGAGACAAGACCAAGTAACGTTATCGTTAACTTAAGTGGTCTCGAAAACAAGAACGGCCTTGAATAACGTTAACGTTACTACAGCACACGTTACTTGGGTTACTTAACTAAATGCTAGCATACCAAGGCGTCATCATTGCTAGCAGAAGAACAAATGTAACTGACCATTAACGTAAACTTAATACAGTTACTCAAACAAACAACAAATAGCTTTTGATAATAAGAAAAAGATGCATTTACCTCTATGTGTTTTTTTAAATTCGATGGTGAATTCTTGAAAGCCAGCAGTTCGTGGTGTTTCGGTTGGCACAATTTGCAGCGCATTATGACAACGTATATTCCCATCCAATTAGATTGAATTCGGTATTGGTGACGCGAAAAATAATAACGGTAACTCCACTGAAATCATTTGAAACTAAAGCAATGAGCCAATTTTGTAAAATGTAAGAAGTAGAAAGTACCGATATTCGTGTTAAAAATGTAAGGAGTAAAAGTAAAAAGTCGGCACAAAAATAAATAGTAAAGTAAAGTAAAAATATCTGAAAAATCTCCTTGAGTACAGTAACTAAGTATTTGTACTTTGTTACTTCCCATCTCTGGTGTACACACAGGCCAAACACACACTACTCATTTCAGTAATCTCCTCTACATTCAGAATCCAAGAAATCACACAAGATAACATTCAATTTTTAAAGGAATCCAGGCACTTTACTTTTCAGCATTTATTGCTCTATAACTTGTGCGAGAAAGGTAAGTTTCACAGCTCAGCTCCGAAAGAACAACAGCTACAGCGCCAGCCGGGATAAAAACCTAATAGCAGCCAATAACCAGAGCATCAACGAAAATAACCTTTAATGGTTCCACGTAACACCAAACACTGGAGTGAACGTGGATTGAGGCCACAGGTATCCATGTGTGTTTGCCTTTCCACGCTTGCTGGCTTAACTTAATATCTCATTATGAGAGTGAGCTTTGAGGTTAACTGAGCCAGTGGGGAGAAATAAGAAGGATCAGGGAAAGGCTCTGTATGGAAAGGGTGAAATATGTAATGCAAACAGGATGCACACAAATACAAACTTGTATACTTTATATGATGTTCTATGGCCAGGAACTTGTAAATATAGATTTAAAAGATAGTCATTTAGGTGGATTTGAATGTCGTGCTATCTAACAAGCCACATCTTTATCCTGTTAAACTTTATTAATTTGGCCTCAGCTTTCATCCAGAGTTTATAGGCCTTTGAAAGGCCTGCATCCCAGAGGTAGGGCTTGTTGAACAGGGCTCACCCACTGTTAGCTCATAGACTGTATAATAATAAGTGTTAGCTATGTAAACAGCTGTAAACCACACACATGCTGCAGAGGGAACAAACAGTGAATCCAGCATAGGAACTCAGAAAAAAAGATGAAGAAGCAGTGTGCTGACCAAATGCAGAAATCTGACTGCAAATATTCAGAGGTGAGGGCATAAACATTTCTAAAGGCTGGGTGCAAGCTGTAATCAAATCTTTGATTTGATTCATTTAACCTATTTAGTGGTTTAAACACAATAATTCAACATTCAATGACCAAAATGAGGTTTAGCTGAAAAAAAAAACAGTAATATCGCTGTGCATATTACAGTAATAAACGCAAGTGAGATTTAAAGTTCATTCTCACCACAAGGTCTACTCAGTAGCTGTTCTGGAGCTTTCGGTCATATTTCAACATTTTCCTCCATGGTTTGTCATGGAATTGAATGGAATGTTCAAATTAAAGAAATAAATCTAAGCACTTAAAGGACGTCTTGTCCATGACAGCTTAAAGGTTGAGATTGAATGTTTATTCTTGACCTTGAAAACAACGTTAAGATAAGAAGCTGCTGAAGACCTTATAAGTCAAAAATTAACAAACTATAATATTATTTTTCTTTTTCCAGCTAAACCACATGTTTGTTGGTCTGAGTCGATCTTGTGGTTAGGTTATTTTTGTAAACAAGTAAAATGTATTATACTGACTTTTGGTTGTGAGAAAAAAACAGGGGGAAAGGTTTGTTTTCTTTTATGTATTTTTGTATTGTATGTGGAGCATTGTACAGCCGACACACTCGATCTGATTTGA
>NC_053112.1:24110777-24113277 GCF_010015445.1 Perca fluviatilis | reverse complement strand
CTGTATATCTGACTGCTTGAATTTGTGAACTGATGAAAACCATGTGTAGCAAAATATAATAAATTTGAGTAGGTGGTGCATCGTGATGCATCGGGATATAAGATAAGATAAGATAAGATAAGATAAGCCTTTATTGTCTCCCATAGGAGAAATTTGTCTTGGGCACTCGAGAGAACAAGATGGCGACACATCACGCATAACACACAATAAACATACAGTTAACCAACTTACAACATAGTCACACATTTCCTCATGCTTCAATAAACAACGAATAACACACGAACAAACAACCCCTCCCCCCCCAACAACACAGCCTCCCCCTTGAATTACACAAATGTTTAGATAATGATTGCACATTTCCCGTTAACTCATGCTGTGGTGAATAACTTCTATATTGCACACTGCCCCATTGCATAATACCATGTCAAATATAACAGCAAATTATGCAACAGTACCCTATCATTGCACATCCTATAACCTCGATGTTCAGTACCAAAGTCTTATATAGTAATAGTCATACATAAATCACTGCAGCCAACAGACGCAGACACACACACAACACAGACGTACACACTCTATCTGTTATTATTCATTAATTTGATTGGCGGCGGCACAAATGAAAATTTGTACCTGTTAAGCTTACAGTTTGGTAACCTGTACCTTCTGCCTGAAGGCATCAGCTCAAACTGACTATACAGGACATGATTTGGGTCGTTGATGACTTTGAGACCCTGTTTCCTCACCGCCTCCTCAAAAAGCTCCTGAAGAGGAGTTGGTGGCATTTGGCCAATTATTTTGCCAGCCCTTATTATCAATTTTTGTAGCTGTGATTTTAGTTTAACGGACAGGTTACCGAACCAAGCCATCATACCATAACGAACAATAGATTCAATGGCTGCCTTGTAAAACAGTATCATGATCTCTTTGTCCACTCCATAAACTCTAAGTCGTCTTAAAAAATACAGACGCTGACATATCTTAGAGCAAACATACTCCACTTGATGGGACCACTGTAACTGACAGTCTAATTGTATGCCTAAATACTTATATGTTGTTACCTGCTCAACAAGTACACCTTCAATTTGAAGTGTACTATGATCTCCTATAGACCTGGGGTCAAAAATCATTTCTTTGGTTTTATTTACATTAAGTGTCAAGTTATGCCTGTTGCACCACTTCACTACCTCCTCTATCTCCTGTTTATAGATATCAATATCTGAGTCTTTTGTAAGTAGACTAAGTATGGCCGTATCATCTGAAAATTTAATAATGTGGTTATTTCTATTTATGTTTCTGCAGTCATTTGTGTATATTATAAAAAGTAAAGGAGAGCTTACACAGCCTTGAGGGGCACCTGTACTTATGTTCAGAGTATCAGAAAGAATAGAGTTAACTTTAACCTGCTGCTTCCTGTCTGTCAGAAAAGAACCATACCATCTAATGATGAAGGGATTCACCTCCATCTGTTGTAATTTACACAACAGTGTCTGAGGGGGAATACAATTAAATGCAGAGCTGAAGTCCATAAATAATAATCTAACATAAGCTGATGGATTTTCAAGGTGCTTTAAAATCAAAAATCTAACTGCAGTCTTGCTACCACGAGCTAATTTTAGCTAACGTTAGCTAGCATGTCAAACGGGGCTAGTCAGTCTTTAAACGGCTCTGCAGCTAGTAAATCAGCACGTAGGAGAATGTAAAGTCGCACGTCAATGTTAAAATAGCAAGGTGACCAGTAAAACTACAGCAGAGTTTTACTGGTTTTACTGGTCATCAAAAAATATATTTTTGAAATATTGAATCGTATCGAATTGTTGACAGGATAATCCTAATCGAATTGAATCGTGAGACCAGTGGAGATTCACACCCCTATTGTAGAGGGTTAGGGTGAGGAAAAGAAGCACCTCTGCAGGTTTAACAGGCTGTTCAAAAGTGGATTCTCTGGTCTAGACTTTCCAGACTGGCACAGTTAGGAAAGTGAAAGAGCAGAACTTACATCATATGTTGAGGTGCCCATGAGCAAGAATCTTAACTCATAACTGCTTCAGTGTAGCCGACAGATTAGACTGTCTAAACAGGACCGTAGCTACCACTGAGGACACTAGCCTATCACTGAACCTATGTGCTTTGCATTTTGGTAAATATGTAACCATGTCTAACTTTCAATTTAGATAGAAATTAAGTGTGGAAATAGGGCACTATAGATTTTGAAATTCAGGCCTTGACTCCAAAAAGTCAGATCCTGTGGTGGAGAACCGAAGGAATCTGAAAAGGGCAACAGAGATTTTTTTTTGGTGTGGTTGAAACAAAATGGTCACATATGCTATATGCAGTGTTGGGGAGTAACGGAATACATGTAACGGCGTTACGTATTCAGAATACAAATTATGAGTAACTGTATTCCATTACAGTTACAATTTAAATAGTTGGTATTTAGAATACAGTTACATTGTTAAAATCAATGGATTACATGACGATACTTCTCTGTTTCACGAGTTTA
>NC_053112.1:24063277-24105777 GCF_010015445.1 Perca fluviatilis | reverse complement strand
TCTCTCTCTCATGGGTGGGCCAAATTCTTATTACTATAAATTCTTATGACCTCATAAGGAGCAAGATTCCAGATCGGCCCATCTGAGTTTTCATTTTCTCAAAGGCAGAGCAGGATACCCAGGGCTCGGTTTACACCTATCGCCATTTCTAGCCAGTGGGGGACCATAGGCCGGCTGGGAAAACACATATTAATGTTAAAAAAAACACATAAAGTAAAATTTTCATGCCATGGGACCTTTAACTCAAATCTTCTTGTTTTCGTTCTCTGTAGTTGGATGGCCGGTCTCCAGGACAATAAGGAAAAATAAATAGAGTCGACATCTGTCGCAGCAGAGGAGGAGAGAGAGCGTCTGTCCCGGCCAGCGCTCGCAGCATTGTTTGTCACTTTCTCCATGAAATGCACTGCGAATATTGCCTTAAACAATTATGTTCCAGTGATCCCTATCGCCCAGCACACAATAGTGTTTATATGACGTGGAGGAAACGTGGCCATGGAGCCCACTTTGGGGAGTGTGTGTGTGTGTGTGTGTGTGTGTGTGTGTGTGTGTGTGTGTGTGTGTGTGTGTGTGTGTGTGTGTGTGTGTGTGTGTGTGTGTGTTCATACGACTTTTATGACTCCAAGTTCACACTAAATTTTGTGAGGGGATGACAAATATTGGTGTTATAAAGTTAGACAATGTTCTTTTGGAAAATGAAAAGATTAATTCAAAATTCAAAAAAATGCTTCCTTGCTCACAGGTTCTGCCTTACTCTGCCTGGTATGACCAGTAGCTTATGGTGGCTAAGTCACCTGTGCTTGACGATTATTGACACAAATGTCACGCTATAATGTTACATTATAAATTAATACACTGAGGTTATGTATTAATACAGTAACAGAATATGAACTACTGTCCCCCTGGGCACAGATGCATAAGGACCCTCTTCCCTACTCTATTTGTGCAAAAGTGGGTGCAAACCGCAGGGGGTGTCTGGGGGTGCTCCCCCAGAAAATTTTGAATGTGATAGATGTAATTTCCTGTATTCTGGTGCATTTTTGGGATGGTCAGCTTGAGAAGGGCAATACCTAAATTTGATCAGATTCATAGCCTTTTGCTTTTTGACTTAATAAGGTAGTGACTTCACACAACTACTTGGGCTTCAGGGCCAAACAACACGTTCAATCCCACAGGACTTCATGTTCTCTATTCATCCTGATAGGGATGCATATTTAGATTTTTTGTCCTGACCGCTTATTAACCGTTAACAATCAGCTGAGTAAGTCCAAGTCCACCCTTCTGGGAGAGTTAGCAACCACATCAATAAGTTTAGCTGCATGGTTGTCAGCTGTGGGTTTGCCGGACATACACTGTGTTAGTAGGAAGTAGGGCGGGGGTGATTTTTCACAAAAAATCTGATTCATGATTTAAATCGATTCTTCCCCCGTACTTAAAATCAATCTGCAGATGACAAATAAATGACAAGATCACACACACACACACACACACACACACACACACACACACACACACACACACACACACACGGAACATGTATACCATTATGATTATTCATGCCAATTTTATGCAAATTCATTTGAGTGTTTTCCCTACCATTGTATTGGGGGGGCGCCCTCCGTAAAAGAATGACAAAATGATATTATGCTATATATTCAACAAATTATACAATTATGCTATCAACAACAACTAAACGGATGCGTGAGATAAAGCTGCCGTCCGGTGAGTGTATTCAGACAGGCTTCTGTGATAATCATCCCAATAACAATCCACGGAGCGGGTAAAGAGCACCATGTGCTGCCGGAATGAATGTGTGTGAACCGAACATCATTTATCAGAGTGTGGTTGTTCACCCTCTCCGCATCAGTCTCCTCCACTCTATATCTTTATAATGGAGCTAACTGGAGCTAATCATTGCTAACCACTAACCAAGCGTTTTCTCCGTGCCCATACCCACTTACTGCATTTATGGACTCAAACCCAAATGAAATGTATATACTTAACTCATAGTATAGTATTAAAGGGGTGATAGAATGCAAAACCGATTTTACCCTGTCATAGTTGAATAACGACAGTTCGGTGGGTAAATAGGACATACATAGAAGCTCAAAGTCCCACTGACACCCCTTTACTATGAAAATCTCATATTTTGAAACTGCCGCTGAAAACGGGCGAATCCCAACAAAGCTGAGTTGCTTACGCAAGCCGTCTCAAAATCCAGAACCTTAAGAGAACAGTCACGCCCCAATATTTACATAGGCTACACAACTGACCTGAGATCAGGTAGTCTTCTGAATCTCGCTAGGTCACGCAGATCTCTGCTATTCCATTACAAAATTCACTTCTGAAACTTTTTATGCAGAAATCAACCATATAAAGCTCAAATATGGGCCGCATTACAAAGGATTGCTAATTGCAAATTTTCTCCAACTGTGTGTCGGAGTTTAGTCCGGTGTTGGTGCTGCCTGGTTTGCTACATCGCCACCCTGACCGCAGTGTCAGCGAGCTTGTTACGCCCGCAATCTTTTACCGCAGCCCGCAGGTTCCAGTTAATCTTATAATGGGTATGTGTGTTGAGTTATTTAAACAAACAATCGGGGAAATAAAGCCTCTTGTCCACGAGTCTCATTGATAGAGCCAGCTATGAGAGCTAGCTAGCCTCCTCCTAACTCTGACATTCACAAAAATACATTCAATTGATATCCGAAATCGGACAAGTGTTAGCTAAGCTTTGTAAGACCTTGAGGAACCTGTAATATTCATGCCGTGACGAAATTCAAACTGTAAATATACTTTAGTTATGCGAAAGTGAGCAAGCTGCGATATTTCCCCATTGTAATGAATGGGACATATAGCAAGCAGCTGCTCGTTCCTACAAAGATGCCTTGCGTTCATAAAAATGCCTTAAAATCAAATCGGCACAACGGTTAGCTTTATAAGACTTGGGGGAATTATGTTATATAAGTGGCGTGACGAAATTCAAACTGTAAATATAATTTAGTTATGGCGACAGTGTAGCTAGCTAGCTGCGGTATTTCCCCATTGTAATGAATGGGATATATAGCAAGCAGCTGCTGGTCCTACAAAGACGCCTCGCGTTCATAAAAATGCCTTAAAATCAAATCGGACACAACGGTTAGCTTTATAAGACATTGGGGAATTATGTTATATAAGTGGCGTGACGAAATTCAAACTGTAAATATAATTTAGTTATGGCGACAGTGTAGCTAGCTAGCTGCGGTATTTCCCCATTGTAATGAATGGGACATATAGCAAGCAGCTGCTGGTCCTACAAAGACGCCTCGCGTTCATAGAAATGCCTTAAAATCAAAGTGGCGTGACGAAATTCAAACCGTAAATATATTATAGTTATGCCCGCACCTGGCGCGCTTTTGTGCCAGTATCCACAAAGGGTGACTTTGCCCTGGGTATGGAGCCCAGCAGGCTGTGCTTTCGTCAGACTGTGTGGAGCTCCTAAAGTCCGACACGTCTTACCAAATTTGCAATTAGCCATCAAATTTTGTAAAACGGCCCATATTTCAGCTTTATATAGTTGATTTCTCGATTAAAAAAGTCTCAGAAGTGAATTTGGTAATGAAACATTGCAGTGTCTGGAATATGAGATTCTGTCGCTTCTCTAATGCATGTGTATTGGGGATTCGCTCAACCAATCAGCCAAACCAATATTTAGCTCATCTAAATATTCATGACCATACCATATTTGGAAGAAAAGCTCTTGTTACAAATAGGGCCAAAACACAGGGATGCATAAGGGCCAATAAAATATCAACCAGGCCATTTTCAGCCCAACCAATGTTACATACCCCATTAGGAGACCATAAGGAACAGTGTGAAATACCCTATATAATCATTCTATCACCCCTTTAAGGTTGATGATATAAAAATTTGGGCTCCGGGTAATCAGGTATTTTATCTGCTGAACCATAACCTTTGACAAACCAACCAGATTTCATTGACAAAGCACATCATGGCTACACTTCATTTGTATCTGTATCATCTTTTAGTTTAATTTGTTTAATATGTAAATAGGTATTTCTTTCTGAATTATCTGTTAATGTTATGTAGTCATTGTTTTTAATAAATAGTTCCTAAACCTTCGTTTGACTAGTTTATTACTGAAACCAGTCATCACGTGCCGCGCCATCACATCCTGCACTACCCACTACCACAAGTACATTCTCAACCTGTGGGAAACACTGTATCAGTATTATATACTGGTTCCTGGACTGCAATTTAACAGCTGGTACTTTCTTTCAACAACGAATAGGCCACAAGCTTTTCATTTTTCACTCCTCACCCACACATGCTTACTGGCCCAGCAAGAAGATCAATGTTGTTTCTGCTGGTGAACACACATAAACACACACACATACACACACACACACACACACACACACACAAAGAGAGCGACAGAACCTTTACATTTATTTTTACGTTAAGTCTCAAGGGTATTTTAACAAATAGCCTGACCCTTACTTTCACAAATAAAAACACACACACACACACACACACACACACACACACACACTTTACTCATTCACAATGTCTCCCCCATCGATACTCCATTTATCAAGCTAGGTATTTTGAGGTAGCCAGGAGGAGGGCTTGATAGCGAGGTTTTAAGATTAAAACAATCCCCTCTTGATTTCTTCCTCACTCAAGGGAAAAGCGGAAGCGGTCTGTTATCGCTTGCTTCTATTATTATTCCCTGTTTACAGTTTGGGTGTTCACACTGAGCCGTAAATGAGAGCTTGAACGATTTGTCTTCTTTTCTCTTTTGAGGGAGCTGCCCAGATAACCGAGACTCTGAGAAATCAGTCTTTTACAGTAAGGGGGTGGGGAGCCCACAATTTTCACTGATTTCTTTTTATCTCGACAAAGTTAAAGACATTAAGAGGCTTTTGCAACTAAAACTGCATTCTGAAATGTTTTTGAAGTTTGGATAATTGTTGCCATGTTTCTATGCATTTATTTTTTGTCTTTGTTTAGCATCTAATAAACCATATTTACCCCACATTCATGGTTTTTTAGCACAAACTCAGCTATAAGTCAGACTTATTTCTGTCAAGGGCCTGTTTCAATAATTTTGTCTTGACTTTGAAAATGTATTTATTTTTCTTTATTATACTTCCTAGAAGCACATATACCCACAAATAATTATAAACAATCACTGAAAAAAGCTAAAGGCATTTTAAAGCATTTTTTATTAAAGTTATACTTTGAATGAACCCCAAAAAGCCAGATGCACAAACACCTTTAAAGAACCAAAAACGCACTGACAAAACAGCAATGTTACAATATTGAATTATATTACTTTTAACAGTACCATATAAAGCACAGGAAAAGCTAATCCCAAAGGATTTGTCTCTGTCCCTCGGTGTAGCTTTTTATATGTCACAGGCAAATTCATGCAGCATCTGCAGGCACAGCGGTGCCACTGCAACTTAATTCTGGCACACAGAGTGTGATCAACTGGAACCACAGCTGCCGGACGCAAAAGAGTGTGACAGACCGATAGATGACTCTGTCTGAACTCGGATTGTACTATTATTATTTCAGCATATTCAGACCACAGTGCAGTTATTGTTGACAATGATGATGATCATTATGACTAAAACGAAAACAAATCACAATGATGATGATAATGATGAAGGTGATGACAGATCTTTTTTTTCTTTCTTTCCCAGGACCTTGAAGGTCACGTAACTGTAAAGCCTTTATAATGTTAGTGTTTCAGTCTGTCTAAGAAGGAAATGACTGATGGAATGTAAAAGAGGTGCTGACCCTGAGGTTGAGAGAGAGAGAGATAAAGAGAGAGAGTGAAAGATAAATTTAGGAAGGAAGTTTGGGAGCTCTTGGAGAGGAAAGTTACCATGATGACGTGACATAGATCAGTGACACAGGTGTGCTCTGATGTCATAACAGAAAAGCCCCGGCCCAAAATCTCTCTCGAGTCTAATGAATAGAGATCTTTTGTGTTTGTACCATGCTGTTAACACACACACACACACACACACACACACACACACACACACACCAAGATTAACCAGGATAAGACAATCAACTATAATAAAAGAAAAGCTCTATTCAGGAATAGTTGCTCCTCATCTCTCATTTGTATTTCATCTCTGCTCACCTCCTTTATTAAATTAATTTGTCTCAAATAATCCAGAATAAAAGAACATGTGTTTTTATAATGCTGCTACAAAGACACATTATACGATCTTCATAAGATTCAAATCGAACAATCAAGATCTAAAAATTACCATTAATAGCAGACTGTTTAAGATATTTATCTACTGATTCCCCAAGGGCCTCTTTGGCATTGTCTATGTATGAACATCCACCATATGTGTATGTGTGTATGAAGAAGCATGTGCTTGTGTGTACAGTACACTATTGTCTATTTATTATATTGATATTTTCTTGGAAACAGTCAAGATGCCTTCAAAGTCTAGGACTGACCAGTCTAGTGTGTGTGTGTGTGTGTGTGTTGGTATTGGTGGTGGAGGGGGAGGAGGGGTGGTGGAGGTTCCTTATCTACAGGCCACAGGCAGCTTTGAGGCTCTTATCAGGAGCCACCATATTGTACTAGCACATCCTCTTGTCCAGCAGGGAGCGGAAAACTCTCCTTGCAACATGGCTCCCTCTCTCCCCCTTGTCTCTCTTTCTCTCTCTCTCTCTCTCTCACTCTCTCTCTACCACCTCACACTTGCCAGTACCAGAGTTCTCCGCCTGGCAACCAGCTAGAGCATTGTGTCTTCTTGGCGAAGAGAGTTGGAGAAAGAAGGATAGACAGGACAGTGAAGGAGAGAGAGAGAGAGAGAGAGAGAGAGAGAGAGAGAGAGAGAGAGAGAGAGAGGTGAGAATGACATATGGACAGGGGGCGGCATGCTTTGAGTGTGTCTTCGTTCAAAGGAGCAACTTCACGATGAAAAACAAATACGTACATTTGGACGGTCTAATTCTGACTTCATCTGTTAGTGAATATTTGGGACTTTTATAAATATATGTAATTATTAGCTTTTAAAGGGATTCACAGAATACGAGAAGTGTTTTGAGCGGTGTCAGACAGTTTTGACCTTAGACATTGACAGACAGACAGTGACAGGCTGCTGGAGGAGAAGGAGGAGGAGGAGGAGGAGGAGGAGGGCGTTAAACACTGAGGAGATACAACATGTGCGTTTACAGATCACTTGAACGGATTTTGCATGACAGACAGACGAGCCACACTGGATATCATAATGTATCTGTAAGTACTTATGTTTATTTTATTTGTATGCGGCCTGTAGTGCATGAATGGTTTGCAGCCTCAACAATTCTAAAAAAATATGTATGTATAAATATATAATATAAATAATAACAAAATAGCATCTGTTTGGAGTTTGTCATATGTGACACGTCATACTTTAGTAAAAAAAAAAATGGAAAACTGATAATAAAATGGTTATCTAGTGGTAAATAGATGAAGATAAAAAAATAATATCCCACCACGTCAGATGCTTTTTAGATGGCCATTTACTGTATTAACTTACAAATAGTTTTCTTAAAAGCTGATATATATATATATATATATATATATATATATATATATATATATATATATATATATATATATATATATATATATATATATATATATATATAAGACAGGCAAAGGGGAGAGAGAGAGGGGGAATGACATGCAGGTCAACAAGGACTGAGGCTTGCACATGGGGTGCACACTCTACAAGGTGAGCTATCCAGGCGCCCCTATATATATATATATATATATATATCTTAACCAGTCTACGGGTTACAGTAAATATACAATATATTGTGCATTTGGCTTAAACAATAGTATAAGGCAATAACATATAAATTGATTAAACAGAAAGAAAACACAAATATTGGACATATATAAAAATCTAGTGCAATGAAATATTGGTAGCATAAAGGTTTATTATTAACTTGTGCAGAAATGTGCCAGAGGCAATACAGACTTGACCAAAAGTCAAATACTATATTATCTATGCTTCAACGAAGTATAAGAGTAGTGATAGTCGCTTTGTTTCTTGGCCACAACAGCAAAATTAATTATTTAAAAAAAAACGTGCAAATCATTATGCCTTCAGCAAAAATAGCCATGTAAAGCTGAGGTCTTTTAAATATTCATCTGTAACTTTCTGTCTGTGTTGCTTCTCTATGCATTATATTTATATGAAAGTAAATACAACACTGCTGCAAAATGAAATGTTAAAAAACTACCTGCAAGTGTTGTCCGCACATTATTGTGAAAGAGGGAACTGACCAAAATAAAGTCATGACCACTAGAAAAGACAAAACAGGAACACTTGCGATTGCAAAACCTGAGAAATCATAAGAGTGTAACGCATGGCAGAGCAGAGTAAAACCAAACGTCTCCTTCCTTGAAGAAATAGAGAACAGTGAATTAACTTGATATCCAGCATTTTAACATCACCTCAGTAGTATGTGATGAATCTGTAAATTATGAATCAAATTCAGATTTTAAACTGTAGACCAGCTTCCACTGAGGGAACCAACAACTACTCCTTACATTTTAGTACAAGCTCCTGTGGTGCTTATCTGCAAATTATTACCTTTTAGAAAATTTTCATATCTATATATACACCAAATATATATCCTGAGTGTGTTTTTTATTTTGTTCAACAGACTCTTTTGATATCAATCCAATCTTCAGGGGTCTGGGACGTTTTGAATGCTTAAACGGATTTTGACTCACATCCTCAAAATACACACAGACAGACAGAGAGACGGACAGACTCATAAAGAACAGCCACTAGAGACTTTTTCATAACCTAGAATCTGCTGCTCAGGATGTACTGTGGGAGAAATCCACTCCAGATCAGACCGCAACAACCACCCTGGCTCCACGCTGCACCCATAGACGATACCACAGGAGGGCTACTCCATTAAAGACTGCAAGGACTGAACATTTGTTTCATTGGCACCCCTCTGTAATGTTGAAGTGAGGGAATGAATACAGGCTCACGTTTACTCACACTCACAGCCAGCAGAGGCGGGAATGATGGGTAATAAGGCTGGATCAGAGGACAGCTATAGCTCAATCCGAGGCAAATGTAATCTGAACTGACAGATAGAAGATACACATGCTGACCCTGACAAAGATAAGAACAACTGATGGGTTGCAGGTTGGCCAGAGGAAAATACACATTTCAAGTGAGGTAGAGCAGCAAACTATTGCATAATTTGCAAGAAAGCAGAACAAATGAAGAGGAAATAAAGACGTATAAGTAAAAGACACATACACTTGGTTAGAAGAGGTTTAAAGGGCTCTGTAGGACAAGCTGCAGGTGGTACACATGAATATGTTACTTATTCTCACACATATATATAGATATATATAGACACACTGACACACTCTCACCGCACACACTGAGCAGCCGGGAGGAACAGAATTTTGAGTCTTTCCTACCATGATGGAGAAGCTAAACACCACCGGCCAACCTACCTCACCCCCCAACCTACCTCCGCTTCTTTTTTTTCCTCCTCCTCCTCCCTCCTCCTCCTCCTCCTCCTCCTCCTCCTCCTCTTCCTCCCCATCCTGTGCCTCCGTAGAGCAGCACAGTCCACTCCAAAACAGGCCTTTAGCATCCTCGTACACTATCAGCAGCCCGTGTCCTGCTAACAAGACAGGGCACAAGGGACACACGAATGTCCCCTCTGTTGACTCGATTCAGTCCCCCATTGCCACGGCGACGGCGTTAACCAGTCACAACGTAGGGACAGCTACTGCACCTGAGCCCATCGTCATGGAGACCGAGGAGGAGGAGGAGGAAGAAGAGGAGGAGAAGCGAGGAGGACCAAAGTGCACCACAGCCCCTTCTGCTTCTGCCAAGGGGTCCCCAACTCTTTCCTCTCCACCTCCACTCCTCCCAGCGCCAGCCAAGACCTCCATGTCCACTTTACCACCACCAACCTCCACCAGATCCTTCCCTTTGTCTTTATCATCCTCTCCTCTTCCTCCACACATTCCAGTCATCAGCCTCGGTCACAGCAAACCCCCTCTCCCGCTCCCTAATACCCCTTTGACTGCCCTCCACCCAATTCCCAGTCTCCTACATGGGCCCCATGGGGACCTTCGCCGCAGTCAGCTGGCCTGTTTGCCTGTGGCCAGCCCTGGAGCTTCTGGGGGCCATTCAGCTCCCTCCCCAGGACCCCTGTTGCCTCAGCAGTACCTGTCTGCACACCCCTTCTTCACCAGGTGAGATCTGGCTTATATAGACCCTCTTCAGTGAGTGCTAAGCAGAGTGATTTCCTCCTTTCTCACATTGTTTCAGCTGAATCATTTTTGGGTCCTAAAGAAGCAAATATTTCTATTCCACAAGAAAAAAAAGGATGGTGAAAAGTGAAGCAAGGTGAAATCAATGTACTTTTGTGTTTTTACATCTTTCTTATTGGTTCATAATCATGAACTACTATGAATAATCATAATGCTACTTCTCAATCTTGCAACCCCTTTGAGGGGTCCCGACTAGGGCTGAACGATTAATCGCATTTGCAATAATATTGCGATATGTTAAAACACGATTTCCTAATCGCAAAGGCTGCGATTTGGTCACATGACTCGAGAGAGCAAAGCAGTCTGCACTCTGCAGAGAAAGCATCAACTTGGCACACTAACGCTATGCTGTACCTTGACCTGTTGTACATTTAACTTTGAGTTACCTAAATATTTTAAGATATAATATAATATATAATATAAGAGGTACAGGCAGATATTTCTCTTCTTTTGTTTTCTGCATTTTTGTTTTGTTACTGACTGGAGATCAGTAATATATACTAGGCTATATTTTTACTTAATTAACTGTCTAGTGAAGTTCAAAGACAGCGTTTAAAAAGTGTAATCCACATGTTTACATATGTTTATTACAGTAAATAATAATCTAAATACTGTAAAGCCACATATTTGTTTTTATATTTCTGAATCTGCACTTTAGTTTGTGTTATTTGTTTCTGACTTTCATATGAATGTTTCCACCAGGCTTGGTCAGTGCTCAATATACTACTGTGATTGAAGTAGTTAAATAAAAGATGTCATTCATATAAATTCATGCATCACCTAATTTCATCATCACATACAGACCTGGCCTCCAGGAAAGAACAGTTTGTTTAATCTATCTAATCATGTGTTGTTCATACTATACAATGATTTATTGCTTGTCTTTGTTGAATAATACAGAAGACAAAAAGCTTAAAAAAGAATCGCATATTAAATCGCAATATTAGTGAAAAAAAATCGCAATTACATTATTTTCCAAAATCCTTAGTCCCGACCCCAAGGTTGGGAACCACAACATTAGCAGACAGCACTGACAGTGTTATCTGACGTATGAGCTATGGATTAAATAATCTTGTTGGTGGAATAGCAGTTTCATGACTAGTTAAACAATTCTGGAGTTTGCATTTTATGCTGTAAGAAAATCTGAATTATGGAAAAACTTCAGCTCTCTATGGAACATAATAAAATAGTATATCAAATATAAGACATGCCACGTGCTCATGCACCTCCTTTTCAGCAGGAATGCAAACAGATGTGGAACTCTTAACCATAAAATAAAAAACGCTTTCCTGTGATGTTACTAGTGATGATGATGCCACCTCGTTGGTAGCAATTTTCTGTTTCATATGAAACCTTAACTGCTGCGATTTCACGACTTCCCATTGAGATTAATTGTGGCTATGCTGCACGGTTATGTGAAATTGACAGCAGGATGTGTGCTGTTATGAAGGGACCTCACATTTCTCACGCTACATTTTCTCATCAGGACATTTGGGCACTAAATACAAGTTGCATCATGAATTGTTTTTTTATTGTGTGCAACCAATAACCTGAAGATATTACTTTCCAAACTAAACATCTACTTTTAATTGCAACTAAATTTAGTCGTTGAACTGACAAAAGACAACAAAACAGATCTCTTAAAGCTTTTTTGGGGCTCGTAGAGTTGGCAACTCATAGCTTACTCTCACGACGAAAGGCATTCCTTTGCAGATATTATCAGAGCCCTCCTAGTGTTCATCTATTCTCTACACCAAAAAAGACTTTCCTCACAGTTTCTTTCTGTAACAAAGGAGCATCATCTATGTAAAAAGTAGGACTTTTTTCTACATCTAAGGTTTTACCATCTGTCATGGAGGTCTGGGAATAAGATTCCCTCCTCACTTCTCTCTGGTCTGTTTGTAGCAGGAAGCATTGATCTATTCCATCCCCCTGAAGTAGAATCAGTTTAACCAGACTTAATGAGACTGGGCTAAAACTCTGCATGCACACTCAATCAACGCCACAAACCTAATCACATCGCAGTTAATGGCTTCCACCATATTCTTGATTTCTCCAACCATTCTACCTTTTTTCTATTTACAAGAAGAGATTCTTTTTTTTATATATTTAGCTGCACTTGATCGCAAATGCAGTTACAAAAATGTCACATTTTGCTGTTTTTATCTATAGTTCTTACCTGGGTCCTTCAGGAGGAAACTATGGTGTCATCAACAGCAGCCGGATCAAGAGAAGACCCTCATCGCACTTTGAGATGGAGATCAATGATTGTGAGTTTCTGTGTGACCAAATAAAGAATGAGACATCAATATTGATACAGCCATAATTACTGTATGTGAATGTTTGCATGTTTGAAATTGTACTGATGATGGAAATGCTGCACTGATCCTGGAGAAGGTTAATTTTGAATGTATGATGTTTAAAAAAAAAATAAGGTTGCAGATAATCTGTATTTTCCTTATGGTCAGCAAGTTCTATGAAAAAAAACAACAGCAATGATGTGTCAGTCCATCTCTCAATACATTTCTACTTCCTTAACTTGTGTGTGGCTTTCAGCCCCAAGCACTGTTGTTCTTATTGAAGACATAAATGTTTTAAAAAATGGGTCATGGATACATGTTTAGATTTTTTTTGAAAAGTTAAATAATTCCCTATAGCAGGGCACTGTAGTTTAAGTAAATGTTATTCAAACAGGAGTAAATAGTGCATTTGTTGTAGGACTATTTTCAGCGGTGGATTAATACACGTGGTGCTCAAGTGAGTATTTACAGCAGCAAGGCGGTATATGCGGAATTTACTCAAAATAAACTTAAGTGCAGATGTTCTGACTCAGGACTGAAGATGTCCCAGTGCAACAGTGTTGTTTTAATAGTTTTTGAACAACAGAGTTCTATGTCACAGATGAATAAGACATATCAGGCACTGGCTACACAACACATTACGATAGTAGGATCATTCCATTGTTGGTTTTTTATGGTATTTGTTGACTAATATAATATATATTAACTTCTTTTTATGTCCTTTAAGGCCCTGCACACTCAGACAGTGATTATGTGTGTCTAACAGGCCCTCCTCAGAAACTCGCTCGCCGTGTCTTCACCAACAGCCGCGAGCGCTGGCGACAGCAGAACGTAAACGGGGCTTTCTCTGAGCTGAGAAAACTCATTCCCACACACCCACCAGACAAGAAGCTCAGCAAGAATGAAATCCTCCGTCTGGCTGTAAAGTACATCAACTTCTTGGTCACTCTGCTCAATGACCAGGCACAGGACAAGAACAAGGACTCAGCTGAGGACGAGCGCAGCACCACTGGGTTGGACAGTAATAAACAGAACCGTATTTTTCAGTGCAACACTCCTTCTCCGTCCCACGCCACCCCGCCATCCTCAGCACGTCCCACCACAGTCCACAGAAACTCAACTGACTCAGTCATTGCTCTGGCTGACTCCCCAGCAACATCCAGTTGCTATGGTGACACAGACAGTGAGGAAAGCTTTGGGGCTAAGACCTCTTTGGTGACACAGGGCATTCTGGGGAAGGTCAAAGGTCAGATACGGATGGTGGCAGCCACAAATGATGAGCGGTGACACCAAAAGATGACAAACAAAGAGGTGTAAATGTCACACTGACAAGACAGGACACAATCACTGCCAGATTCCAAAAAGGGTTTGTGGAGCCAGTATGATTCTCATTTCAACTCCCAAGTAGTGAAATGGAATTTTGGAGAATTTTTGTAGTTTTAACTATCTCTGTCTTTTGCAGTGATGTGTAAACAAAAATTCTACGTGTTAATAATAAAAATCTAATAATCTCTTCTCAGTCAAGATATTCAGGATTTTGAATTCCTCCTCTGTAGACTCATAAAATGGTAAATCTCTCACAAGAGTGTTAAAAACCAGATTTTTTGTTCCAGCCTCAGAAATGTACAATTAAATAATCTGCATTGCCCCAGTACAATTATTAAAAGTATATAAATACTCTATTGTGCCTGCAAAGAAGAGCATGTTTTGCAATCATGAATCGAAGTTGCAGTTATTAATGTTAATGTCAGAGAAGCAGGGCCGATGGTCCCACCCTGACATTGTGACACACTTGTACCGGACAAAAATAAAGTGTGTTTTAGTTTGCTGTTCCTTATTTGACATCCTCTTATTGCGCTCCAAAGACTGCTCTTTGTCAGCACTATTTCTCAACACATCCAAAAGTTTTGCCGTGTTTAGGGAACATTTGTGTATCCTCGAAGTGTTCAGTAAGTAGAAATCTCAGTGTGAGATGATCACAGTAACCATCACGTTAGAGGTATTTTTGCAAAGCTACTTGGTTAGGCCTATAAAAGAGCCAACTTAAACGTCAATGCTTATTTTAAACAATAACATGTAGGCCTAGATAAGTCTAAATGATTAACTACATAGATTAACACAACAACTTGTTACCTTATACAGTATGAGCAGAATAGTGAAAGCCAAACTCCATCGGTTTTATAGTTCACCAGAATGACGAATAATGAATAATGGTTATTTTAACAATGAAGCCATAAATAACTTTCCTTGCACAGCAGCTGGATTCTCGCGATATCACGAGATCAGGCGATACTCTCTGGATCACATATCACACTTAAATACATCTTGTCAGGCTTCAAGTAGCCTAATGTGTTTGTGTCTGAACTACCATCTAACCAAACCAATCGCCGTCCGGTGCAGAGCTACTTGCAGATACCGGAGTGGTTTAGGTGTGTACAATACATGTGTGCGACCATGGTGTGTGACGGCCATAGAGAGTATATAAGGTGACAGCCGCAGTTGTTTGTTCAAAACAACAATGGCGGATGTGGTAGACAGATGGTTCATCCAATCACCTGTCAGGTATTTCTTTTTTGTGAAAGTACCTGCCCAAACAATTTTCAATGACGGCTTCTCAGATGATTAACACACAGCCACAGTAATGACCATACTGCTATATATATATATATATATATATATATATATATATATATATATATATATATATATATATATACATTTAGATTTATTAATGTGTACACCACTAATGTTGCAGTTGATGAAGGTGGGGCTAATTGAAATTACTGACTGACTTACTTACAAATTATTATTTTTGTATATACTGTTGAATATCTTAATCTAATAACAATGTATTAGTTGATTTATATTTTTGAATTAATAATATGAATCTGCAGTTACTAGTAACTAATGTTGTCAAATAAATATAATGGCATAAAAAGTAATATAAAGTACATAAAGTACATACCTCAAAATTGTAGGAAAGTACAGTAGGCCTACATGAGTAAATGCACTTAGTTAAATTCCACCCCTGCATGTTTTGACATGCATTCTGTATGTGTGTGCAAGCAATCAAGAGCCAAAAGATTTATGTAACAGCAACAATTGTAGTTGTGTGGTTGGGTGAGGAAGGTCAGGCTGGATGTGGGATGTGGTTAGAGATGGGGTTCAGCATGGTGGTGGGGTGTTGCATAAGTGGAAAGTTGGGGGTAAGTTGCAGCTGTGCAATAGTGCTGCTTTCACTCTGCCTGCGTGCTCGGCTCTATCAAGTGGCCATGAACGCCTACAGTTAGTGCTGTCTCATTGACGGTCAACGAGTTTCCTGGAGGAGGGGTGGTGGCTGTGTGCGTGTGCGTGTGTGTGTGTGTGTGTGATGGATGTTTAGCCATATGGGGTGGCAACCACTGCACGGGAGAAAGGGAGAGGGGGAAAACAAAAAAATAATACAGCCACCAGGATGCTCTGGGAAGCCCTATACCCGGTCTTGGGACCACACAACAGGAAGAGCTGCTTTCACAACGCTGCTATGGCTGACTCTGCCCGCTCTGCTGTGCCAGGCTGATCTGTCCCCTCCTGCTTCGTTATAAAACCACAGAGAGGATTACAGACTGAGTCAGAGGTCATACACATATTAAGGGGGTACTGCAGTATTCTGCAATTGCACACACTAAAGTTCTAGCCGGGTTTTTGCAGCAACACGTGATTTGCTGTGTTGTTGGGAGTTATTTAACACTATATGAAAGATTATTATTACGGTATTAAAGATAAATGTGGCACACTCTTGCAAAAGGCTTCCTGGTGTCATGGTGGGATGCATTAGAGGATAAACGAAAAGACCTTTTTCACAGCAGAAATGTTGGCTTGTCATGGCAGGATTTAATAACATTAAAACAACTGCATTCCATTTAGATGAGCCAGTTCCATGGTCAACTGGTGGTATTGTGCATGCTGGCTCACTGTTATGGCTTACTGGAACACTTGATGGAGTTGAGCCATTGTTAACAAAATTTGTTTCACCAAGTCAAGATGTTTGTCTTGTATGTAAGAAATTGAAAATTTAATTTGCCTAATTTTGCGAAGCCTATATGAATAGGCCTTCTTTCACAGTGGACATTTAGTTGTCAGCGTTGCAAAAGCACAGGTGTTACTAATAACATTAAAACCTTTTTTGGCCACTTGGTAAAGGCAGACACAAGTTGTGAACACAAAACTGACATATCATCAACCTTTAAGTTATGGGGAACTCTTTGGCAAACAGTTGCTTTACACATCTAGCAGTTACAGAGCAACATTATCATTCATTTTGGGTTATATTTCTGGTCACCTGGTGAATCTAAATCCAATTTTCACTCTCTTTTAGCTCTGTTTGTGGTCTCCACCAACTTCTGAAAAAACATGTCTCTTTAGCTGCTAAATGCTCCACTATGTTCACCAGCTAGTTGCTAACTTTGTCGGTCTGCTGTTTGGTGGTGAGCAGGTAGTGTACAGTGAGTTTATAAAGCTTTTTTTTCTTTTTACTGAAAATAGCTGCCTGCTGCAGCTGAAAATGGCTATATGAGAGCGATGAGAGGGAACCAAAACAGTGATGCTGCGGACTGGACAGCTAAACAATGAGCTAAACTTGATATAAAGCTCCGTAAAGCCGAATGGAGCTGCAGATTCAGATGATAATTCTCTGAAAGTTCATCGTCTTTGCATCCAGAGCTTAGCGCCTCCCAAGACCAATGTGATTGGTTTAAAGCAGAGATCTTCAACAGGGGGTCCTCAGAGTCACTCAAAAATTATTGTTAATTTTAGAAAGTTATTTTTTATAAATTGAAATGCCTTACCAATGACACCAACCATGACACCAACATATTATTAGCAAATATAGTCACTAAGGTAGCCATATACAGACACAGTAAATCCTAAAGATTCACCGTGCCACATGTATGTATTTTAACATTAAAAGATTATTTATAAAATCATGCCAACAATTATTATTTTACAAAGCAGAATTTATAAATCCAGGATAACCGATAAAGCAAGGCTTGACCTAGTCTAATCTGTGTTGTGCATTTCACGAAGGCCAAGCCAGGCTGAGGAGGAGCGACTAGGTCGAGCCAGGCTGAAGTCATTTGGATAGATGCGCGTTCACGGCTTTCCTTAACAGACCGCGAGGTAGATCACACTCTGGTTCTCCCCCTCTCTCATAGCCTAAAATATAAATTTCCTATGTCATATTAACTTCCACTGCTTGCTTTTAATGCAAAGCATGCAACTGTTTGTTTTTGCAAATGAGAAATTATAGTATATAGTCCCAGTTTACTGGACAACACAAATGTGTGTGTGCTAAGAATGCCAAATACAATGCACATGGAAGAGGAACAGACATGATCCTTTATTAAAGAATACAAAAAAAATAATCAACTAAACTAATTTAAGGTGCATTGGTCCACTATAGAAACACACATGTACAGCATTTTATGTATTGAACAGACTTCATTTAAAACACATTTGCAACTTCATTAGAGTTTTCTAATTATCTCAACAACTGCCGTAATATATTCATCAAACTACAATATGTGAACAGCAGTTTTCATGCAGCAATATAACAGTAACAATGACACAATGTCACATGAATAATTCTAAAAAAATAATGGTCACAACTTTAAATAATACGTGCTTAACTGAACAGCAATATGCACCCGTTGTATTTTAATGCAGGCTGACAATAATAAGGTAAAACCACTGAGTGAACAGAAAAGGACCCAGGATTAATAAATCCTGGCTGTTAGCCTGGTCAGGAGCAGGCTAGCTGCATAGAATAAATCTCCATGGTAACTTAGGTGCCTCTGCTTTTGTGAAACTGAGTCTAGGCTAAATTGAGCCAGGATAACTGGGAAATACCAGCTTAATCAGCTATCTAGGTTTTGTGAAATAGCCCTTTGGTTTAAAGAAATGCTAACAACCCAGAGCGTGTTTTTGTGTAGCCAGACCTTACGCCACAGCACTGTGGAGATTGGTCGGGCAATGCGAGACTACTAAGTTATTAATTCAACATGAAAATATTAGGAACTTTATTGAAATCAACGAAAAATCACAGCTTCTGCCTGAATTTACCTGTTAAGCCTTTAGAGTAAAGTGCAAGCTTGTGTGTTTGGTTTTTAGGTCTAAATATTGCAATGGCGTATAGGTCAGAAAAAAGAAACTTTATAATATTGGTTGGGACTGCTGGGGTGTTTACCTTCTCTTCTTCTTTTGATACAGGAGGCCAAGCAGGGTGATGGTGGCCAGCCTGGGACTTAGAGATAAAGTCCTTGACTCCGCCCCTCTTGGTACACCCGCATGCACACAGAAATGCCATTAGCCCTTTTCCATCAGTCACATACAGACTGAACATGCATGTCCCATGTGAGGATTGGACATGCTAGAAGGATCTTGGTCCTAAAGCAGCTTTAGCATGCTGATCATGAGCATACAGCTTTTTAATGCAGAGGCTTAGCAAGTTGTGAGGTTTAGTAAATATAAAAACAAAGTCAGTGTAGAACGGTGAGATATATTTTTAAAAATTCATGATAAAACTTTCCATCATATTTGCATTGTGACACTCAAAACAGACAAAGACCCAATCATTATATAATAGTTTTTAATTAAGCACTAGTAGTACTAGTAGCACAGTGAAAATGCTAAGTGACCCATATACTGTATATAGAATATAACTTGCTAAATGACTTACATAAGTTTAAATTAATGTTGAATTTACTACTTACATGAAATAACAATAAATCATCATTCAAAATAATTGCATTTATACTTTCTTACAGAATTTGACATATCTTGCAAACAGTAAGAGAAGCACCTAAATCATTTACATGTGTATTAACAAAATCAATTTAGCCAAGTTTAGCAGAGTTCTTTTTGTCAAAATTGTATATTTTGTGAAAACATAATTTAATGTGAATGATATTCACCCTAAAAAAAAAACTTCATACAATGTGACAGAAGTATTTTAAAATGAATCCTTTAACTTGTGGTCCATTTGTATATAAAGAAACAAACAAAGAAAGACTAATAGAAAAGTGTCTGTGTTTAAAAGATTGTCTGGTGCGATAAATTTAAAATATATATTTGCCACTGTTTAATTAAACACTCTTATTCACAACTAAATGTTTTTGCATTTGTTATACATTTTATATGCATGATCTATTCAGCCTTTCATTCAGTTTTGAATACTTTCTCTCCTTGTTTTACCAGAGAGTCTATGCTGTCGTTCACTGTTCTCTCCACATTTTTTGCAGCTTTATCTGTCTTTTCTAACGTGTTTTTGTTGCCGATTTTCCGTCTGCCCACCTCAGTTACCGCAGATCCAGCAGCTGCCCCGACAGCTCCACCAATTGCACCCCCTAAAATCACACCGAGCACCAGACCCAGCAATGCGCCCCCTATGACTACCATGGGCACCTGTTTAGCAGTAGTCCCGATTTTCTCCCACACCGAGCTCTCTGCCACTATTTTGGCCCCTGCTTTGGCCCCAGAGCCAACCTTCCCCCACACAGGACTTTGCGCCACCATCTTTGCACCGGTAAAAATTCCAGCTCCAATTTGCACAGAGCCGTCAGCCATCAGCTTAGCTCCAGTTTTGGCCCCAGATCCTACTTTTTCCCACATAGGACTAGCTGCTGCTGACTTGGCTCCGGATCCCACCCATGCAGAACCATCCACCATTACCTTGGGAACTCTATCTCCTACTAGTTTGGACACATGTCCAACATTAGCTCCAACCTTCTCCCATACAGAACTATCAACCACCATCTTCTGGACATTTTGTGCCTTGCTGCCGACTGTCTCCCACACCGGACTACCTTTCACCTTCTTTGCTCCCTCACCGACCCACACAGAGCTATCTGCCAGGAGTTGAGGTAACATCTTTGCACTTGACTCCATTTTCTCCATAATGGAACGGAGAAGTGAAGGGGACATGGTGGAATGCGTAATGGGAGGAAGGCTGTCAATATTCATTGTACTTACACTCATCTCTGCCTCATCCCTTGTTTTCTCAATCTCATCCTCTGTCACTTCCTCTTCTGCCTCAGCCACAGGCTGCATGTAGGGATAAAGTACCCGCCTTTCAGAGCTGAGCTGTCTAATGTCGCCCAGTCTTTCTTGCTCTAGTTCCCCCCCCCTTCTCTCCCTTGCTATCTCCAACTGTCTCAGCCTCACTCGTTTCTCCGCCTCCTGAAAAGCAGGATGGGAATAGCACTGTCCTCCACTTTCCTTCACTGTCTGCTCCACCTTCTCTAGCAGCTGTGCCACATTTCTTCTGTCCCTTCCACCTCCTTCCGTCTCCATCACATGAAACCTGTCGCCGCATTTCTCCACAAGCTTTACCAAATCCCCCCGCTGACCAGCGATGTATGCCTCCACACTGTCATTTCCTGCCTTCCCGCTCTTTTTCAGTTTATCTGCGTAAGTAAAGAGAAGCAGAGTGTGTCTCTGGACCGCTTCTGGACCAAAAACTGCCTCGAGGACCCCGAGAGCGTGCAGCTCGGTCTTTGCAGGCTGGTTTAAGGGGACGCACAGGAGGAAGGCGTGTGGACCGGGACTGGTTAAAGCAACACAGGAGGAGATCTGAGCTCGCACCTCATCTGGAGTTTGTTCTGAACTGAACCAGTCTGGGGTATCCACCACCGCCACCTGCAGGTGAGAAAGGAGAAACATGCAGCAATATGAAGAGTTGGGAAATCCGCATGATTTAATTGTTTTATAATGGAAAACAAGACGAGAGTGTCAAAGATTAGATTGGGGGGGGGGGGGTTGGCAATGGCACATCAGTGAAAGAAAAATGAAAACATGAAAGCAAATAACATCTTAATAACTTACCCGTCTTCCGTCAACCAGTGCTTTTTTTTTCTCACATTCCTGAGTGATCGCAGTGAGGCTGTCCGGGCGTGACTCAAACTCCTCCTGCCCCAGTATGATGTTACCAGCTGCACTCTTCCCTGCTCCAGATCGCCCAAGCAGCACCAGACGCAGCTCCGGAGATGATGAAGAAGATACGGAGGATGAGGGGAATGAGGAGGGAGAGGAGTAGGAGGGCAATGAGGAGAGAGAGGAAGATGAGGGGAAAGAGGAGGGAGAGGAGGATGTGGGGAATGAGGAGGGAGTGGAGGATGAGGGAAATGAGGAGGGAGAGGAGGCGAAGGTTGGTGAGGAGGGGGAAGAGAGGAAGACTGGCGAATGAGGAGAGGAGGTCGGAGACGCCTCAGGGGATCTCTCTTCAAAGCTGTTCAATCTTTGATGAACTGAAAACAATCAGGTGAAATTTGGAGTTAAATATGGAAAATTTAAAAATGACAATTATTTTCAAACATCTTATATCATAGGAGTGCACTTTTTAGTGACATAATACGAGACAGTGGTCCTGTGACTCACAAGTAGTGACCACTCTCGGAGTTGATTTAACCTCAGACATTTGTGAGAGTATAGCTCCATCTACAGAGGAAAAACAGTAAATATAAGTCCTGTTTTGTGCTCACATTCATTTTCTACATGATATTGTGATGTAGAACAACATTGGGTACAAAAATGTATACATTTACCTGCATTTAGTCTGAAACTGGGCGTCCTGTTCAACTGCCTGTCATCATGCGTCTCTGAATAGGACTGTTGCTCTGGTGCAGGCGTTGAATGAAGCCCGTTAGATCTTTGGCTCACACTCACACTTCCCTCAATCTCATCCCTCCCTTCTCTCCTCCTCCTCTCCAAGGCGGCACTGTTCTCCTCTCTATCGATACTCCTGCGTGTTTCTGTGCTTTGGATGTGCGTTGAAGCGAAAGTCTCTCTTCTCTCCTCCTTTTGAGCTCTGTAACTTTCCATAAGTTCTCTCTTTCTGTCTTTCACTCGCTTCTCCAGCTCTCTTTCCTGAGCTGTTTTCACATAGTATTCCCCATTTTCCTTCACCATATTGTCCACCTGTTAAATACATAAATAAATGTACAAACAATATATTTAGTAAATCTCCCCCATACTTACATTTACAATTACAGCGTCACACTTTATAAGTCCTGCAGTTAATCTCCATTGTTGAATCAATTCCCATGTCAGTCAAAGTTGCAATGTAATCAGCCTAATTATTAATACCTGTCCGACTACGACTGGGTGTGATAGTAGGAGTGTGAAACAGGGCCTTGCATGCTCAGTAACCTTCTGAGACAAAGCAGTTAAAACAAAGAGCTCTACCACTTGCAGTTTGCAATAAAACATAATTTTACTTTCTGAAGCTCTTAAAAAGCGCTTGACAAAAATCAGGAAATCTGCTGTACCTCTTTATTTGGGTTTTGTAAGTATACACCCATACTGACTAAATTGTGAGATAACCACCATAATCAGTATGAAAACAGAGAAGCTGTTAACAATACCACTGCAAAATGTGTGTGCAAACTCTAGTCTTGATGCAGTTAATCGTTGTCTACACCGACGTCTCACCTTCTCCAGCAGCTCACAGACCTGCTCCCTGTCCTGACGCTTACGATTATTGAAGACATGGTACCTCCCCCGACAGCGCTCAATTATCTGCCTCAGGCCTGGGTGTTCTGTCTGCAGGTATTCCTGTGGGAAACAATTTACATTTGCAATGGGTTGCCTCTCTCCTGCTAAAACAGCAGCTGATTAGTCCAAATTGGACACAATGTATGGTGAGGAAATACTGCAAAGAGGTCTGAAGGAGAATGCAGCAGTTTCCATTTTTCAAAGTATAAATAATAAATAATATATTGTTGTTTGAATTTGTTTACGTAACCTAACCTAGTTAGAAAGATTACTTTAATTCCTGTGTCAGTGTGTCACAAGACTGGCCAACCCAGTTAAAAATGAAATACAAAAGCTAAATTTGAATTGCAGGGTACCAACGTGTATACAAGACTTTAAAAACACAAACAATTAAGAGGACTTGACATTTGTATCTAGTGTACAACTCCAATACCTCCACTGTTCTTCCCATCAAGTAGTCCCCACAGGTCAGCAGGACCAAGGTGTGATCCAGCACCTCGCCCCCAAACGCTTCCTCCAGCTCTGCAGGCACATGACTCTCCATCTGGTAACACCAGGGAAAGAAAAAGAGAAAAAAAAGATTATTAGGGCTAATATTAGGAATTTTACTGCCAACTGTTATTTGATGATACACAGCTTTACTGTATATCAGCACCAAACCATCCACTCAGTTCCCCCCCCCCCCCGGTCAACTGTCTGCATGACATCAAAGCCTGGATGTCAACCAACCTACTCAAACTGAACAGCAATAAAACAGAGCTCTTGGTTGTGGCCCCTAAGGCGCTGCTCCAGAAGGTTGGAGATCTCATCCTGGATGTTGATGGGTGCGCCAACTGCCCATCCTCGGATGTCCGCAACCTTGGTGTAATCCTGGACTCCACCATGAAATCCACCACCAAATCAGCCTTTTTTCATCTCAAAAACATCTCCAGACTCCTAGACTGGTTGACACCAGACCCTTCTCAGTTTTAACTGAGAGTGGGTCTGGGCAAGGTTAATTCACAGCTCATTTCCAAAGGGGCGTCACCAACGGACGCCGCTCAAATGCCTCTGGGCGCAATTGGATAGTCCTTCAACCAATCAGACCAACGATCCGGGTGACGTAGCAGCGACATCAACAGGTTGCTGCGCTTCGGTGGCCATCATACTGAATGTAAACAAAAAGCTGCTTGCCGTCGCTGCGCTATCATCATCATCATCGTGTAAAGCCCGCCTCAACAGTTGTGATTGGTGCCTCGATTTGGAAAAATTGGAAATGGGCTTGAATGGGCTCTTGGCCAGACTGACTTGCAGAGCAAATCTCAAATTTGCCGGAAGTTCATCAGGGTTTTCCCAGGCTTCCAGACTCCGGCAATCACTCTCTGACTCCGTGGCAGAACCCTTCATTCATGCTTTCATAACCTCCCGTTTGGACTACTGCAATGGAGTCCTGTTTGGGATCCCCAGCAAAACCATAGAGAGGATCCAGTATGTCCAAAACTCTGCCGCCAGGGTCCTCACCCATACCAAGACCTGGCAGCGTATCACCCCAACCCTCATCCACCTTCACTGGCTCCCAATTAAGTCCTGCATCAAATCCTCCTTCTCACCTATAAGTCCCTCCATGCCCTGGCTCCACTGTAACTCTCCGACCTCCTCCAGCCATACACTCCACCCCGAAAACGGCCGTCCTCAGACGCTTGCCTGCTCTCCATTCCCCACACCAGATTCCATACCTTTGGAGACAGAGCCTTTAGTGTTGCAGCCCCATCCATCTGGAACACCGTCCCTGCAGATATCCGAAATGCTACATCCCCGGACATATTTAAAGGTCCCATGACATGGTGCTCTTTGTATGCTTTGTATGCTGAAGTCGCTTTCCAGAAATTCAGCCTTGGTGCAGAATTACAGCCACTAGAGCCAGTCCCACAATGAGCTTTCCTTAGGATGTGCCATTTCTGTGTCTGTAGCTATTGAGGAGGAGAGAGGGGGGGCAAGGTGGAGGTGTGGCCTTGACCAACTCCATTTTGCTCGTTTGAAAGCCATGATGCCTCTCTCTCATGGGTGGGCAAAGCAGAAAAAGGGGAGGTATCCTTGCTCCTTATGACCTCATAAGGAGAAGATTCCAGATCGGCCCATCTGAGCTTTCATTTTCTCAAAGGCAGAGCAGGATACCCAGGGCTCGGTTTACACCTATCGCCATTTCTAGCCACTGGGGGACCATAGGCAGGCTGGGGGAATGTATATTAATGTTAAAAAAACTCAAAGTGAAATTTTCATGCCAAGGGACCTTAAAAAAACTCCTGAAAAACCACCTGTTCACCACAGCCTACAACCTCCTTTGGCTTAGCCACAGTAATTCTGTAAAGTGTCCTTGGGTTTCTTGAAAAGGTGCTATATAAATAAGTTATTATTATTATTATTTATGAAGACATGGTTAAAAATTATGCACATTGTATACCAACATATTGTTCCTTGTACTACAAATATGAATGGATGTTTTATATATTAGGAAACACAGAAACGTAAATCAAAAGCATGTCTTTTACTTTTAAAACTACCACAAAAAAAGTCCTTGATGAATGCATGAGTCAATGAGAAATAATGGCAAAAGCAAAAACCACAAGTAGAAAGGCAAATAGAGAGACAGCAACCAACCTCTGTGAATTGGTTAACAGGCACAAGCAGCAAAATAGCATGTGGGCCTGGGGCTACCAGCATCATCGCTCTCTCAGTCTCCTTCCTGACACTGTCCTCCATCTTGACGCCGTCCCAGTACCATCTCGGCGCCTCCACCACAGTCACACTCCTGCTCTCAGAGATGCCCTCAGAGATGCCCCGTCGCAGCTGGCAGCTCCTGGAGGCACTGGGAGAGATGGGGGACAGCTGGCCCAGGATAGTGTCAGCTGAAGACGTCTTTCCACATCCAAGGTTTCCCAAAAGAACAAGTCTCAGCTCTGGGGGAGAGGACCCGTAGTAGCTCCCTCTCAAGTGTTCACTCATGGCTGGAAAGAAAGAAGAGGAAGGGTTCAAAAGTACTACCTGGATGTAATTCAGTACCAAAGAGTACTGGTTCTATTAGGTAGGAAGCTACACCAACGCACCAAAAGCAAAAGTGAGTTGTGAGAACGTGTTCATACATTTGTTTGACTGTTAGAAGATAAAACCACATGTAAATAAAACTGGAAAAACAGACTTGGACAGGTTGGGTAGGAGTTTGTAACATCTGATATGTGGACAGGATGAGTCACTTCTAAAAACAAACGGATGACTTTTGATGCATTTCATCTGTGACGTGCATGATTCCAATTGTTTGCGTCCAATAGTTAAAAGTACGTCTTCGTATTTACTTTCTTCCGAGCATTACTTTTCTCTCCTACGTATTCACTCCATTCTCTCACCTGCATGAGTTAACAAGAACTAAGATAATTGATAATTGCTGTGCTCTTAGCTGAAGATTTAATTTCACTGAAACTTTTCTTCCTTTTCTGACTGCATCCCTTTTCTCTTAGTGTGTATGATACGCCACACCTTGCTGTCTTGTTCAACTACATTCTACCGACGTTTATTTTTGGACTGATGTGAAAAAACACACAAAACATATCTTCATACAAATGCACACAAAAATAAATACTGAACATATGACACCACACATCAGTGCAGTATTTAATACAGACTGTACACATTTAGCACTAAAGGGATATTCAAACTTGGCAATAAACTAAAAGGGTACAGCTAGACAGACACTTGTCTACGTGTCTATTCAAAGCTCACATAACACTGACAACCATTTGTATAATCTACAATTTGGTGCTTTAGTTAAACTCCCACTTAAATATTCAGATAACTAGTACAGTACTTAGTTTAGTAAACAGATGTATAATTCAAACAATAACAAACATACTTACTCAATCGTGTGAGGACCTTTAAGCGGTGTTCATGTATTGTCTTCTCTGTGTGCTCCGTTTGTTCAGTAGTTGTTCACTGAATTATGTCACTCATCCAGACAACTTCAGATTGTCGACTGCCAGTCGACAATCTCACGAAAAGCTGCCTACGCAGGTGAAATCCGCAGTCTCAGAAAGGTATTTGTCTCACCACTCCCAATTTTGAACACATGAACACACATTTTTTTTGTGCACGACAGGTTTGGGGAATCATTATCTACCACACCCATGAAGTGTCAAAACTCAAGGTTGACTGTCAAAAAAGCTGTCCTTCAGTGTTTATAGTCAAGGTTAATAACTGGTAAAATATGCCTATACATTTTTGAGAGGCTGTAGTTGTCATGGCTGAGGGCATGTCACAGACAGAAGTGACAAGTTGACGACGGTAGTAAATAAACGAGGAACTTCCCTCTGCTTGTGTTGTGCGTAATATGGATGGGCATTCCCAAAATAGTAACGTTACTTTGCAGTTTGATCCTACTACATAGTGTATTAAAACCTTGAATCCTCAAGCTTCAATTATATAGAGGCTGTAAGTTTTGTATTATCTATATAAAATTCTGTGTTTAATTATTACAGCGATTACGTAAGGGTCAATGCCCGACAATGTGTTCATAATCAGGAATTAATGGACAACGGCGAGGCCAGAGCCTCAGGCTGCTGCAGACAGTAAGTATCATTTGTTTGTGAAAGTCTTTATTGATTTGAGGACAATGACATAGCTGGATAGCTAGCTTGTCTTGTTGGTAAACATAAGGTCACAAATATATTTACTGATTCAACCGTACCTAATGTTACTGACTTTAAATCTGGCTAGCATACTATAGCTTTCTGACTCTTAGCTGAGCCAAAGGGTTCTATGAGTTGATCGGACTAGAAATATCTCCCGGTGTTACCAGGGAAACCAAAATTTTGATTGTAAAATGCATCAAAATATCAATTAATGGTCTTAAAAATATGAGACGTGAGCCCTGCAGGCAGCTTGGGTTACCGCTGCCCAGCCCTGAACGCTCAGATCTCATTGGGTCTCAGTGGGGTCTTTGGATTTCCTGGATTTGTTTACGTCACTGAAACAGTCTTCCCTACATGGTCATGATGATGATTTGGGGGACCAAGCTTTCAGAGGAGCTGCAGAAAGTGGGTTTCCCGATGATCTACATAGTTTATTGTGCAGTGAATCATGTCAGGCTGCCAGAAAAGTAGTACAATGCTCTTTAAGTAATGTCTGTTAAGTCAATATCCGTCACAGAAGGAGGAATCACAATGTTGATTGAGCCTATGGCCCAATGATGAAAGTATTGCAATATTTATATATTTGAGGTATAACAAACTGGGTGTCTTGCATTTCATCTCCCGGTTAAAAGAATCTTGTAGTACAGTTTTTTTTCCCCATTGTACACTAAAATGGAACTATGCACACAATTCTGAAAACTTGAAGCTTATGTATCAACAAGACTTAAGAAAAAAATGGACAGAAAGGACATTCAGCCGTTTGCCGTGGTCATTTGATTACTAAAGGCACAAAAATGGCGATTGTTGTTAGTTGTCACTGTGACAACACACGTCAGTGGGGCCGAAAAAGAGTGTCGCAGCTTGCTGGGAGGAGAGCAGGCCGATGGAGTTAGGGAGACGTTTTGACCCAGCGGCAGTGGGTCAGCGGGCTGTTTGCCTCATTTTCTAATTAACCAGTGCAGCATGAAAGCACAGCGGAACCAGCAAGCCGACCAGCGGACGACTGGCTAGTTAGCTAGGTTGGTAACTCCACCATGCCCCCAGGTCACACCGGTCACAAAACAAGACGAACAAAGCTGTCACTCATCTGACGACAGCAATGTGTTTTGTGTAATTGAAGCATTAAGTTGTTATATTTCAGTCATTAGCTAACTGGCTGGCTCTGCATCCTAACGTTACTACTCCACTGCTCATTTGGCCGTTGCTGCAAAACCTCACCTCCGCGATTTGCTGCTAGTCGGTTTATACAAAAGTTAGTCTGTTGCCATGTCCATGGTACACATAAAAATAGCTGCCGCTCTGACCATTCTGCTACGTTGATTTGAATAGGAATGGCCTTTCTATCCATTTTATTTCTATGGTCTGGAGTCTTGTTTGCTTCAAGTTTTCAGAATTGTGTGTATAGTTAAAAATGTTTGCATGCATACAATGGAGAAAAACTGCAGTTTGTAGTACTGCAAATATATAATTATTGCAATACTTCATCATCAGTGGGCTATAGGCTTTATCACCATTGTGTTAATTCCTTCAGTGATAGTGACTTAGACATTTATTTAAATGAAAATCTTTTGAGTTTACAGCTTTAAATGCTAACTTGTGGTCAAATAATTTGTAAAACTTAAATAGAAATTACTCTCTAAGCATATATTTAGCTTGACATGAGTTAATTGCTTATTGCAGGTTGGATGCACATAGCCCATAAACTGTGAGCTTCTGTGTCCCCTGGGTATACTGTATGCTGTCATACGTATCATCAGAGGGGCCAAAAGATTCAGTTAAATTCCTTAAAATTAACTTATCTAAATTTTTAGTTTCTCCAACTTTTATATTTGAGTATAAACCAAGCGGGCGTGTGCTTTAATAAAGCGCGCATGTGACTTATAAAGCATACATGCTTACAAAACCCCCCACCAAAAAAAACGTCCATGTCACCCTCAGGGCTCCGTAAGTAAAAGACTATGTAGTAAACATATGTGATGTTACATCAACTGCACTGTGAATAAGAAAAATACACAGACAGAAGGTATCTGGGGTCTCATTTATAAACGTGGCCACTTTTTAGCAAGGATCCTTTTATAAATGAGACCCCTGGTCAGTAAAAAGAAGTTACATAATTCAATCTTTACACACATCTTTTAATTAACCAACCAATACAAGAAAGTAACCTGTCATATTAAAGTAAACTTGCATGTTTGTGATAAAACAAAACAAAATGTTTTAGTGCAAACAATTATTCTTTTATAACAAAATAGATTTTAGACATATTGTTCAAGTGTAAACTAACCTATAGTGTCTTTCAGCATATTAGAACGTGCTGTGTGCTGCTAGTGTGGTCTTCATCATCACTCACAACCCAGGCATCACATAGGCAATGTTTCCCAGAGTGGAGGCCTTAAAAGAGAATAAAAAAATAGGGGTTTCCTCCTTAACATGTAACTGGCAGAACAATAATTTCACTCATTTGCACACATAAATAGAGTGTAAAGTACGTGGTGTGTATGCGCTTATAAGTGGCTGCATCTCTCACCAGTGTGTGTTGAGTGCAGCTCCTCAGCTCTGGTATCTGTGCGGTGAGGCAGATTAGAGGAGCCAGGGCACACAGCAGAGAGTCCAAGAGCAGAGACAAGCTACTCGACATACTCACCATTTTCTGCAGAGAGATAAAGAAAGTCAATTATCATCTCTTAATGCAGTGAATAGGCTTTATGTTCTCTTGATGCCAAATATAACCTGTCCTTCTTGATCCTGTTGTCAGTTAGTGTTTGGGCAGATTAAAGATGCAGTAGGTAAGACTTATAAAACTAACTTTCTGTCATATTTGCTGAAACTGACCCTATGTTCGAGTAGAACTACTTGAAGCAGGTAATGTAAAAAAAAAAAAAAAAAATCTGGCTCCTCTGGCACCACCTACAGCCTGTAGTGCGATCCACCGCTCCCTGTTCAGATGCACCAATCATGGGGGTGTCTAACTGCATGTCAATCACTGCTCATGCACACGCATTCATGCTCCCTTGTGGGGGGAGGGGCTTTGGAGACCTTTTGGGCTTTAACAAAAAGCGGGGGAGGGACTGAGAAGTTATCGATGTTCAAATTCTTTGGCTAAAGCCTGGATCTTCACAATCCTACCTACAGCACCTTTAATGTAACAAAAAGTAGAGAATCATGTTTGTGTCAAAACTTGAATTCTAGGACTGCAATATCTCATACTGTATCTCTCATTCAACTCTTCCTAAAATACTTTTTCAAAATTGTGAGACAAAATAGCTTTGACTACATTTACCTCCTTCAGTACCATACACAATATCTGAAATTTAAAACAAACTATTTCTGTAATTTCCTCATTTTCCTCCTTAAGCATAAATGTGACAAAAAAAGGTTCAACGCTCCCTTTGGGTTTCATCCATATATTTTTAACTACACATAATATAATGTCTTAAATTAATGAAAACGTTTTTTTCTACACTGAATCTACTTACATTGGTCTCCTGAAGATGGTGTCCAATCAGGGACAAGGATTCTCCCAACAGGTGTAGATGAGCTGCAGCACTGACAGGATCCTGATCAGCGTAGCCAGGACTCGTGGATGTGGATCTGAGAGTGTCCCAAGCTGAACTGGTGGGACTGCACATAGAACTAATGGGACTACAGGTGTCAGTCATGGGGCTGGACATCATGGGATTAACTACAGAGCACACTGTAGAAGCAATGTCTGTCACTGAACTAGGAACAGGTATGAATGGACAAGGCCTGTGGGTTACTGGAGTAGCCAGAGGGGTGATAGTCCTGGTAATGGGACAGTCTGCCATACTGTGCTGGTTAGCTGGATACACCCAGTACCCTAACATGGAGCTTGGACTTGCCTGGGAAAAACAAAAAGGTAGAAAAATGATGAGGAGTAGAAGTGAAAGTAGCAGTAAACTGAACACTATTAGATAATTACCTGATCAATGCTGCCCTCTACTGTGCAACATGAATGCAACAACTTGTCTTGGATATCCTGGAAGAGAGTTTAAAACATCATGAAGTATAGAAGGGATCAAATGACAGGTAGTTTAAATGAGTTCTTACAATCTTAACACCCACAAACAAACTTAATCCGACAGCGTCAAATTTATTTAATCTCATCTATTCTCTCACCTCTTCTTCTTCTCTTTCTTCCCATCTGTCTCGTGACACACAGACTGGATAAGCAGGGAGGAAGCCGGAGGACTCTGCTCCATAAAGTTCAGGCTCAGCTTCACTATTACCTACAATGTGATGTATTTAGTATTAATATGTATTAGGACTGTACTATGGTCATCATATGAACAGCTATGGCGTTTTAGTTACAATTTGCTCACCATTTACCACTGAGATTTACTGTAATCCAGCCATGATGGATTTGTGGGAGTTAAAATATATAAACCTCTTTAGCTATTGTGGGAAATGAACATTTTTAGATTTTAGTACTCAATGAATTGATTTTGGTGAAGTGTGCTGACAATCAACTGAAAGACCAAGAATCAAAGGGTCATTGTCCTGAGGGAAGGATAAGAGTTTTTGTGCTGTGGGATGGCTAAGGCTTTTAACAGCAAATTGTCTAGGTACATTAACATGACCTTGGTTCTCAGGAAGGCCTCAGACTGAATGTCATAAATGCCTGACTGAATCAACCTTTGTCATGAGGTCAGGTGAGGTGAGGTTGTCCTTTTTTTTTTTTTACTTGATGATACTGTACATAAGGCAAGCTACGCTGAAACAACTTCAGAGATCATTCCAGATCTTCTCTCCATGCTGCATGAGTAAAGAAACCTGATTCATCATACCATCATTGACTCTTTAGTTTTTAGGAGAACTAGAAGAATTTCTCTGACACAATCTACACAGCTGAGGCATGATAAAAGCACACGGTTACCTTAAAAGCACCTTACCAGAGTGTTTCCTTTTCTTGATGAGTAAACCTTCTGGTTCCTGAAAAGTGTGAATAATAAACTATCACACATGGGAAAATAAAATGAATCTCCAATGAACATCCAAAAATAACAGTTTTGCAATCTGCAATCAGTTTTTTATAATATGTAAAAAGTACCTACCTAGAAACTATACTGTATTTATTAGCAGTCTGTTTCACAGAGTTAAATAGAGAGCTTAACCCTCGTAATGTCCTCCCGAATGCCTTACACCTTTTGCCCTCTGGGTTCAAAAATGACTCCACCTGGTTTGATTGTTATTTAAAGCATACAGTATAAATTGTCAATCAATTCTGTGTTACACCTTTAGTCTTACTTCAGTTCAACCCATTACTACAAATTGTTCCCTTCGTTTTGGAATTAAGAGCCAATAGAAAAATAAAAAATATACCCTGTTTTTGAGTAAAAATAAAATGAAAGTATGAATTATTTTTAAATTAATGGATGCAGTTTTTAAATCATATGAATTTTTTTTAATGGCAGTGCATAATCACACCTGTTGTCCTCTGGGGTCAAAACTGACCCCATCTGGTTTTACAGTTATTTAAATAATATTTAGTGGATAATTCAACTAATTCTGTATTACACATTTAATAACAACTTAATTCAAACACATTGATACCATTTTTTTTTTATTCCATTTGAAATTTAAGGCCAATAAGACAGGTCAAAAGTGGACTTTATGTCATGAATTCGAGACCTTGCGTATGCAGGACCATGGTGGCTTGTCTCTCTCTCTGCTGTCAACATGCGTCGTCCGTCAGTGGGAGGGATGGTAGACCAGATCAATGTTTCATCCTTTTTTCTTGTTTTTTAAGATACTTTTTTGAGCATTTTTAGGCCTTTATTGACAGGACAGGTGAAGAAATGAAAGTGGAGAGAGAGGGGGAATGACATGCAGCAGAGGGTCGGAGTCAAACCTGGGCCCGCTGCGTCGAGGAGTAAACCTCTATATATGGCCACCCGCTCTACCAACTGAGCTATCCCGGCACTAATGTTTCATCCTTTTACTGGAAATATTCTTCCATCTCAGATTTTATATTAAAAAATATCTGGCAAGCCTCCTGTGCAGTATAGAGGTATGCCCCAACACCTGTGAGAAAAGGCCTGTTTTGTTGTTTTTGTTGTTGTCCTAACCATTGCTTGACACCACACATCAAACATCCATGATCAAAGATGTTTTGGCAAGCGAGTATGTTTTGACAATTTGCTCCATTGCACCACTTTTTTGACGCCAGAGGACAACAGAAGTTATTAAATTCAGTAAAACACCCATAATTCAATCAAATTACTTCAAATTTAGTTTGATCATTAAGAGCATAGTATTAAACAACTACCATTATTTTCAGACCATTTGATGAATAAAAAAAACCATATTTTGACGGCAAACGATTTCCTTTGGGGTCAAAATTATCCGAGACAACACAAGGGTATGTAACACAGCCATACACTGTTAAAATGCTGCCACAAAGCAGAACAGTCCAGAGTTCAAATATCTGCAGTTAAGGATACACCTCTGACATTGCAACAGAACGTATTGATGCCAATCAATAGCATATGCCAAGAGACTACATGTATATCAGAATAATATTAAATGTATTATTTGTCACATCCATAATTACAACTGCTGCAGATGAAAGATACTTTGAAAACCTAATTTCTCTAACTACCACTAACCACCAGTACAGACCCAGAGTCCACCTTGTAAAGTTTATTGGTGCTACATTCCTCAAAATCCAAATCTGCTTCCTCCAGCTCCTCCACATCCATCATTAAGTCTTTGCATGACCTTTTCTTCTCTCTCTGGCTGCCTCCACACACTGGGCCTGCTTCACCATCCATCTGCACCAGTCAGGGATGAGGGAGCAGAAATGTTCATGTAAAGTATGAGCTCCTAAGAAATAATTCAGCTAGAGTATGAGACCATTTCATTATGAAATGTGCTTTATTTTAAAGCTGTGATGGCCCTATTTTATTTAAGATTTAGGTCAGACCAAGGATTATGGTAATGCCATAGTAAGCAAAATGATACCCTGATATCTTATTGCTAAATTTACACACATTGACACTTCCTGTACATTTTGTAAACTATATTTGATTGTGAAATATCCAAAAGAATTTGGAAAGATGTATGGTCTACTCTTTTGACCTTAGAAATATCATCTGTTTCTATAATAATCCAGATGATGGCGCTCTTATCTGATTAATTCCATTATTCCATATGCCAAATGTTTTCTCATAGAACTGAATTCTAAACTCATGTCACTCAGTTTGTTAAACAAAAAAGTATTAAGCTTTTTGCTTAGAGAGCTTATCCCCCTCCAAATCCTCTGACTGAATATGATGTTCCTGTGGTGTATAGGCTACATGTTGTTTTATTCATTTTATGTAATATTTCCTTAATATCCTCACTTTATGTTCATCACATATTTTTCTGTATGAATTAGGTTTGATCTGTGTGCTAATGTTGTTTAGGCTACTTGTATATTGCATGTTGTCAATAAAAATAAATAAAAGAAATAGCAGCTAGGCAAATAGTGAGCAACTTAGCCTACTAGTAGACAGTAGACCTACCTGTTGGTTTGGTACCGCGGAGGTGTTGCTAATGTAGAACCCTATAGCAACAATGGCGGTTCGTGGGGCTTTATTGTTATGGCGTAGGCTAATAATACAGAGTACACTTGGGACTGTCTGCTCAGCAGACAGAGTCCGTTTTAATCTAGGTTACAATCAAAACAAACGGATAAGGCTGTGAGTTAACAATTAACTTAATTAGTAACGTCACGTCTCGCCGTGTTCAAAGTCTGTCGTCGACGGTTACAGCGACAGTTAACGCGAACGTTAGCTAATTCAGGGACACATTTCTGTATGATACATCCAGTTTTGTCGACTGAACAGCGAGCTAACATGTAGCTAACAACCTTAAGTAAAAAATCTTGGATTCGGGTCACCTTTTTCGCCTTAGGTAAACAGGAAAAGTTGCTGAATCACGTTTAGCTCTCTCTCTCTCTCTCTCTCTCTCTCTCTCTCTCTCTTCTCTCTCTCTCTCTCTCTCTCTCTCTCTCTCTCTCTCTCTCTCTCTCTCTCTCTCTCTCTCTCTCTCTCTCTCTCTCTGTCTCTGCTGATTCATGTTAAGACTGGAGTGAATGAACTGATTTATCAGATGACCTGCAGCTGGCTGAGCAGAAGCACGTGCGCATGCAGTTCGGAGACACATTTTTAGTTTTTACATAAAATTATCTTCTCGAAATGTTTTTGATATTTGTAGGTTGGGCTCAGTCATTGGTTGTGCTCAAGAATACGATTATGTTTCCTACACTATTTTACAGTAAGGCTTCAGTAGACATAACTCATTTATACATATAAATTATTTAAAAATAAAATGATTTCATGTGAGCCTAGCCCTAGGCTTATTATACTTTCTGACCAAAAGTATGTAGATATGCTTGTGTAAACTATAATCTGTCTTAATGATCTTAATGATGCATACTGCACTGATTGTTGTAGGCTATTTAAAAAGCAGAACTGTTGGCTTGATTAGTTGTTATGGTAGTAACATTATTTACAAAAAGAATATGAATCCAAGTGGTTTTCATCAATCAGTGTAACTTTAATTCCAAGTTGTTTTATGGAGAAATTCATAGCAGCAACTTCTGCTGCCTGACTCAACACTGCTCATATCTGCTCTACTTTCTCAGGATTGCCTCTTGTTCTGCTGACATATTATTCTTTTCATGTGAACGTTGACAGAGTTAACAGTGGTCTAGAAACGTGGTTAAACTTGTTAATGTTTCTGATTAACTGAAAACTGTTGGTGTATTATTCCTCTCTAAACATGAGTCACTGTTTCAACACTTCCTCTCTCTCGCTTCAGAAATGTATACAGTCATGTTAAGTCGGCTCCACCTCTTGTCTGATCCAACTTTAGAACTCCAAAGCTGCCGTGTCATGTATAGCACTCAGCCCTCCCTCCCTCTGGTTTTCCAGGGCATTACTGAAACTTCCATACTCATGCTAAGCCCGTAGTCCCTCCCTCAAAACTTTTCCAAGTTGTTCTCAAAGTTGCTGCATCATGTTAACTCTCAGCCCCTCCTACTGTTTTTGCTGAAGTTGCCATATCACGTTTAGAGGTTTTGTGAGGCTGAGTTCCTGTTTTCATTCAGCTGCTAGAGGGAGGAGACAGAGTAGGAACATATAAAAGCGGGGAGAAGACTGTAGGCACACAGAGCACAAACCGTACTGCACATCCAGCGAGAAAACAGTGAATCACTGTGAACATAGATCAAGCTACCTAACTACCAAACCTTCAGAACTTTATCCTAACTGGTGAGTAAATATCTACATTGCTGTTTTTGTCATACTTTGAATTTCATAACCTCTTGCTGACGTTTTACTTCATTATGTTGGAAGATGGCCTGCAAAAGCACTTTTCTGACACCTTGATTTTTTTTACAGGGCTGCAATGGAGCCAGAGAAGAAGACTCAGACAACATCAGAGCAGATGACTGACAGGTAAGAATGAGCTGCCTTGATTTATTGTATTCTAAATCCTTGCATTCACATTTCACCACCGGGCATTGCGAAATTCATCCTTGAAATGCTCCTATTATGCTCAAACTGTACATTTCTTTAAACTTACACCAAGTTTGGATGATCTTATCTGCATTGGTGAGCAGCATCCGAAAGTAGGTTTCTAGTGCAGTATGTGCTGACTTTCTGTTTTTATCAGCTGCTGCACGTTTCCTACATTAGATAAACATTTATAGGTTCAGTAATTCACAGTGTATTCACACAATGTCTATCTTCTGTACTCCCATATTTGTTCTTTACACTTATTTCATGCCTCCCTCTTTGACCTCCTTACTCATTTTTTTTTTTTTTTGCAGGGATCTGTCAGAACAAATAAAAAAGGTGACAAAGGATAGTCACGTCAGGGCAGAAAACACCGAACTGATGCTGAGCTTCCAGAAGGGAAAAGTCACTCTGCCACAGTACAAGGTAAAATATATTTTAAATCTCTTTTTTGTAATTGCATGATCTTACATTTGTTCATACCTTTTTCTATGGCAGGCTATTAGCTACTGTGATCTTCTTGTCTGACACCACCTCTCCTCCTCCTCTTTTTTCTTCAGCTCCTTCTGTGCTCGCTGTATGAGGTCTACCAGGCCTTGGAGGAAGAGATGGACAGGAACTCTAACCACCCCAGTGTTGCACCCATTTACTTCCCAGCCGAACTAGCCAGACTGGAGGCCATCGAGAAAGACCTGGAATACTTCTATGGCCAGGACTGGAGAGAGAAGATTGTTGTCCCTGCAGCTACTAAAAGATACTGCCACAGACTCAGACAAGTATGTGTCATTGTACCTTTTTTTTTTTTATATATATATATATATATACATATATAAATACCTTTACATACTGAAATAACACTCTTTATCCCTGTTCTTTTTTAGATTGGTAAAGAAAACCCAGAATTTTTGGTTGCCCATGCTTACACTAGGTACCTAGGTGACCTGTCTGGAGGGCAGGTCCTGGGTCGAATCGCCCAGAAGTCCATGGGGCTAAAGGGCAGCGAAGGTCTGTCATTCTTCGCCTTCCCCGGTGTGTCCAGCCCCAACCTGTTCAAACAGCTGTATCGCAGCCGGATGAACAGCGTGGAGCTGACGGAGGAGGAGAGGAACGGCGTGCTGGAGGAGGCTGTCAGAGCGTTTGAGTTAAACATTCAGGTACAGAGCGAAGACGCAGAGCTAGTAACCTTAAACCAAGAAATGTCATTGAGAATTTACAAGATGTACCTTTTGATCTTGCAGTTGTTTAATAAGCCAGAAGAAGCTGATGAGCGTTCTTGCCTTTTGTTTTACAGGTCTTTGAGGGTTTGCAGATGTTGGCGAGTGTCACTGAAAACGAGCTAAAGACATGTTCAACACACTCCACACCAGTAAATACACTCCAGATCCCCAGAGCCATCATCAAAACTACCCCACTGCTCAGGATGGTGCTCGGACTTTTTGTGGCTCTGGTCACAGTCAGTGTGGGAATCTATGCTTTTTAGAAAAGATATACGAAAAAAAAAATACCATGTGTTGGTCTGTTTCTGTAAGACCATTACAAACTTGTAAGATTTTAAATGACAAAATACTGTATATTTTTATGAAAGTTGAGTGTAATGATTTTTTAATTCTATGTCTAACACTGTTATCCAGTGTGCATTAAAATGTGCAATACATGTGCTTTTAATCCTGTAAATATGTTATTTTTGTAATAAAATCTTGTTGAAAGAAAGTACCTCTCCTTTCTTAGTATGCTATTTTCTTGTAATGGGAATGACACGGCTGATGTTCTGGGTCCAGCTGGTTGACATTTGCACAAATGTGTTGGCACCCGACCAGGATCCAGCTATTTATTTGGCCCTTGGCCCTCTTAACAGTTCCTGGTAAAAATTCCCTCTCCATATGATTGTACAATTAATGAACATAACTGCTGGTAGGCAATCTACTACACCTCATGGCTTTCACACAAAGAGACAACACATCATTTTTTTGGTAAATTTGGTATCCACTTTAATTGTGGTTTCATGATTTTTCCTAAAATGTTCACACCGGTGGCACACATAAATTAAAACAAACTGTTAACAGCAACCAGAGCAAATTTCTTTTTTTTTCTGGTTTCTGGCCTCATTCATCATGACACAAATTAGTACAGTGCTGGTATCAGTTTTCCCCCTTGAGGACAACTAAAAGAAAAACAAGTCATGTCAGAAATGATTGTACTTCACAGGAATTGGCTTCACCTCAACCTTAAAAGGCACAGCAGCCTGAGTAAATCAGAAATGTCCTCTTATTGTCACATATACTGCCAAAAGTCTTAACAAGCTAAAATAATGCTTTACATTCAGGATACATTCCTTTCTACTGCTGTAGCTTCTCTTTCAGCATTATACTTGTTTGTGCTATACATTATGCAGCCAGCATCAGAAAGTACACACCTAATACCAAAAGATAAAAGCATGTTTGTTTGACCAGACCCTGGGGCACTGGAAATGCATTACTAGTTGTAAGACAGCCATCAACACCACCCAAGCCTAAAATTAGAAAAAGAGGGGGAACTACAACGTTTACATCTGACAGGTTTAATGTACAATGCTACCTTAACATGCCAATCTCTACCCACCATCTGCTCAAACAAACAAACAAACAAACAAACACACACACACACAAAACAAAATATGCAAGCTACAGAGTGCCAAATGGTACCCCAAGGTGCTTAAAGGGGGATTGCACAGCATATCTTGTCTTTGTAAATGTCACTGACGGAAAACAATGAAAAGAAGACACTGAGGACTGATTGTTAAAACAAAAAAGAGAGCACAAACTCAAGGCAAAGCAAAGGAGAGGATCCATATTGTGGAAAGGCAAAAAATAGATCCACATTTATAAAAGCAGCTTTAAAGTAAAAAACTACAGTACCGACAAGACCCTAGTCAAATAAAATAGATTAAATCTTCAAATACCTTCTATCTAAAATGACAGCATTATATCTCACGGCCTCATAGCACAACTTTAGATAGATAGCTTTTATTATTAGGTCCATTTAGGGGAAAAAAACAAAAAAGAAAAAGAAAAATACAACACAAAAAGACAGATACAAAAGAACAGACTATACCAGTATTCCCATGAGGGTGACTGGTATTGCACACTGGTATCGAACTTTGTTTAGAAAAACTGATTTTTCTGTTTTGTGATTGCATATCAGTAGAGAGGCCTTTGTTTTTGTTCATTTGAGAAACATGGTAACTTCACTCGACCGAGACAGATTTTCTGCATTTTTCTCCATTGATATTACTTATTGCACATTACGTCTAAAAAGGGGAAGTAAATTACATTGGTGACATGCATCTAATTACCATGAAAATCTGTCAGTCATTCAAAAGTGAAATTACTTTGCAGATATAATTTGCTACATGTACAGCTTTCCTTATTCTTCATCTAGCTTGATTTGGCACATTGTCCTACTGTAAAAGGCAAAGAGTTTCCAAAGCTCAAATAGGAGGATATCAGACTTAAGCAATTTCCTGTAGGGCACAGCTTTCCACACCTGTTTGCATCCTAAAACAACCTTCAAACATCTGCATAATGCCACATCACCTTGGCTACCTGTTTGAACAGCTAGGACAAGTTTGGGCTAAAAAGATGCAGTTACTTTTAGGCAGGAGCAGCCATCATGGGGCTGCTCAGTTGGTTTCGTAAGAGGACAGCAGGGCTGCATCTACCGGCTCCATGCAGGAGGGGCAGGTGAAGGAGCGCATCAGCCAGGGGTCAATACAATCCATGTGGTAGATGTGAAGGCAGGGCAAGAACCGAATGGGATCGCCGTACTCAAAATCCATCATGCAAATCACACACCTGGTGGAGAGAGAAGTTAAAAGTAAATTTATAATTCAGTGTGTCACATTGTCGTTTTCTTTTTCTAAGTTTTTTTGAACGAGAAAGGAGTAGGCCTGTAGCAATTATTGCATAATTGTCTAATTGCCAATTACTTTACATAATTGCGGTTTCTTTGTTTAACTGCAATTAATTGCTAACATTAGCTAAGGTCTTAATACGTGTGATTGGTAATTGCTGATTTTGTTTAGATATGCCAATTTGTAATTATATAAGTGATTATTGGTCGGACTGTATATTTATATGATTATTTTAATTGGTAGTTGTTGGCATTTGACCCTATACACGTTCATAGCAACACAAATGACAGGGGGGGGGAGGGGGAGATATACAGTTAGAAACAATGTTTTATGATAATAAAGAGGCGTGGCTTAATTCATAGGCTGTGTATTTGTGTTATTCAATTATCAGGGTCACATGACAGTGATATTTAACCAGAAGATGTATCCTGGAATTCATTCAAAACTTTAATTTGGTTTTAAAAAGTAATACATATATACATATTTGTTTTAAATTTGACTGAAAGAGACAATTACATTTTTAATCGCAATTATTTCTGTGACAAATAATTCTACAGCAAAATTTGGAATTGTTACAGCTCTAAAAAGGCGCCCTAGAAGCGGGTGAACATCAACCGCCTCTTGTCTTCTGGTCAGAAAAATCCCAATACACAAAGAAATTTGTATTTTGGGGTACAATGTTTCTTTATTCCAGACGGCCTCATGTCGTAGCCACTGGAAGCCCATTTACTAATAAGATGGCACCCGATATCACTCTGAAATAAACCCATAGGTCCATTTGTTGATAATCACCACAACAGTGATGTGTGGCTGTGCATGTGTATGTTCTGATCTACATTGTAAGTCCACTTGTAAGTCCAGTTGTATAAAGTATTATTTTGAGCGTTTTATTCACTCAATATGACAGGATCCCATTCTGACCAAAAGCTCAGAGTACAGCTTTATTTACAAAATGGTGCAAACATTAACCCAGTCCTTTCTGTGTATTTAAAACATCAATAACAACAACAAAAATAATACAAAAGACTAACCACATTTTAGACTCACTCTTTAACTTTCTTGTCAGAGGGGTCGGAGCCCGGGTCAAAGATGCCTTTGGGCAGGTGATGGATGAGACCGATGCGCTGGGCAATGCGGACCTGCTCCTCCTCGGTCAGCTGATGAGCCAGACGACTCTCCCCCGGGGTGGGATGGTACACTGGCAAAGGCTGGGTGCGCTCCTGGAAAGAAGGAACAGAAGACAACATGCATCATTTATGAAGC